>NC_084747.1:43060814-43136077 GCF_033978785.1 Entelurus aequoreus
AATGGATATTATAAAACACGGCGCGGGCCGTTGAAAAACTAGCTGCGGGCCGCAAATGGCCCCCGGGCCGCTCTTTGGACACCCCTGTATTAAATGAACTGCCAGGCCCCAAATAGTTGCTGGTTGTGTGGTCTACAAACAAAAACATCGCATGAAGCATAATTGATTAGTTTGATTGATTGATTGGTCAGCATGCAGCAGCTCTGCATGCGCTTTAAAATTTTGGTTACGCTAATCAGTCGTGGGGTGAATATCACACGTTTTATTTACAAAAGATTCATTAAGTGGTATTAATGCTGACTGAGAAGTTTGCTTTTTACGACTATCACCACATTGGATCTGTTGCTGCTGTGTTGTGCAATGAACATGCCTAACATGGGTGTCTTTCACTTCCAATAGGATTCTGATATTGGAGCCTGAGTATTGGCCCCGGGCGTATTAATGCGGCACGAATAATATCACATACATTTATTATGTCAGAAAAGGCTTCATATTCAAAGAACAATGGTAGGTATGAAAACTAGAAATGTCCGATAATGGCTTTTTTGCCGATATCCGATATTCCGATATTGTCCGACTCTTAATTACCGATTCCGATACCAACCGATACCGATATATACAGTCGTGGAATTAACACATTATTATGCCTAATTTTGTTGTGATGCCCCGCTGGATGCATTAAACAATGTAACAAGGTTTTCCAAAATACATCAATTCAAGTTATGGAAAAAAATGCCAACATGGCACTGCCATATTTATTATTGAAGTCACAAAGTGCATTTTTTTTTTTTAACATGCCTCAAAACAGCAGCTTGGAATTTGGGGTGTATATTGTAGCGTCCCGGAAGAGTTAGTGCTGCAAGGGATTCTGGGTATTTGTTCTGTTGTGTTTATGTTGTGTCACGGTGCGGATGTTCTCCCGAAATGTGTTTGTCATTCTAGTTTGGTGTGGGTTCACAGTGTGGCGCATATTTGTAACAGTGTTAAAGTTGTTTATACGGGCACCCTCAGTGTGACCTGTATGGCTGTTGACCAAGTATGCCTTTCATTCACTTGTGTGTGTGAAAAGCTGTATATATTATGTGTCTGGGCCAATTTACTGCTGCCACCTACAGGACTGGTGGAACTGTAATGTTAAACTTTTTCAGATGACATTTGCAACAATATTGTGCACTTTTGCGAAGATTTGCTCTTCACTATTGCTTGTTTTTAATTAGTGAGTTGAACAAATTACCTCCAAATATTCTGAAGAGCTTCCTGCAGCTTGGAAGAGGCCATTTTGCACAACTCGCCTTCTGGAAGTTCTGCTTCCGACACAGGTATTCATTTGGGAAGAAGGTCCTCGCCATATTGTTTAACTCTGTGAGGTAAAAAAACAAAACGGGCGTTTGGGTTTGATTTCCACATGAAGCTTGACAAGACTCTCGTCTTGTTGTGTCGGCATGACCTTGGTTTAGCTAATCAACGCAAGAAGCAAATTACCACCGCCATAATCACCATTGAGAGCTCTCGTCTCGTTCTGCGTCCGTCATCATGACCGCATTCCGCTCTGCCTTTTTACGGCTCACTTTCTCCCACACACATTATAACAAGGACCTATCCCATGAATTAATCATACAATAGGGGTCGAACCAGGCAACATCCACAATATTAACAACCACAATATTAAGTACAAATGCAATCAAAGACCATAATGCTCAGTTTTGACTGTCATTGACAGAATTTAGCAGTATTACCTCAGCTAAGTGCTATTTTTTTTCCCAACACAAGCAACTGTTCAGACACGGAGAAGTGGTTCAATTAAATAAACTCTGCTTCTTCCTACTCCTTTCTATTGACATGTAGAATCGTGGGCCGTTCCACCAAATCGGTGCTATTTTGAAATGAAATGCATAAATACACAGTAAAATTTTAATTAAAAATCTCATGTTAAAATCTCAGCACAGTCCTGTTACCTAAATCATTTTTTTAATGTTGTTTATTTTTGAAATATGTATTATTTGTTAAAGTGGTGTAAGATGCACAAATGCTATATTTAAAATTGGATTATGGACAGTGTGCACAATATGTTATTTTTAATGAATAGCTGCGTGCACCAGATACAGCTAACAACTAATTTCCATCTGTAGACTTTGATCTGACATCACCCAACATACAATGGAGAAAACAAATAAAACACAATAAAATGATGGCTTATAAAAGGGCATATTCACGTAGAAAACAGTACAATACAAAACAGCAACATATCCAACAAACACATCCCACATCATTTGTTAATTATGTTACTTACTGTTACTTTCAGTCCTGTTACTCAAAAGACTCATATATATTTGGCTTAGGAAAATTGTACAATCATGTAATATACCTTGAACAAAGTGAATTAAACTCACTCTTTGAGTTGAGAAAAGATAGTAGAATTAGTAATCATGCAAAACTACGTAACCAATTTCCATGAAATCAAGTGTCAACATAGAAGCTATAAAAATGATGCAGATCTGGATACAGGTGTTCAGAATATATATACAGTACAGGCCAAAAATTTGGACACACCTTCTCATTCAATGCATTTTTTTTATTTCCATGACTATTTACATTGTAGATTGTCACTGAAGGCATCAAGACTATGAATGAACACATGTGGAGCTATGTACTTAACAAAAAAAGGTGATATAACTGAAAACCTGTATTATATTCTAGTTTCTGTCAAGTTCAAACACTGATGACATCTATTAAACAAGACAAGAAGCGAAGAATCAAACAGAGACAGAATTCAATTTGGACTCAATATATTGAGGAGAGTCGCCTTTACACCGTACCCTTGAACAGTATCTCAGCACGCTCTGCCAAAAGATTGCATGCCTCCTTCTTTTATTTTGGACCCTCCCCGACCACATGGCCACCACTGTTTCCAAAGGACAAAGGTCGCAAAAAGTTCACAGAAAAGGTCGTAAACAATTCACAGAAAAGGTCAGTTCAAAAAGAGTTTGTAAAATAGTTCAAAAAGAGGTCGTCTGGAAATGGGGCAGATCCTGTCATCTCTCCGCTTTGAAGTCCTTGGGTTAGAACAATATCTTTCTGTTGATTACCATACATGAAAGAACACAGGAACACCTTCATCTTGCTCCCCCCCCCCCCCCCCCTACACAGTGGAGTTTTACGAGCCTTACTCTTGGTAGGTTTCAAAGACATCTTTTGTCTTCTTGCCTGGAACTCATTTCAACACAAAGTTTTTTGTGATAACTTACAAACAATTATTCATACTCATCGAGAGAATGCCAAGTGTGTGCGAAAAAAGTAATCAGAGCAAACGGTGGCTATTTTGAAGAAACTAGAAAATAAAACATGTTTTCAGTTATTTCCCCTTTTTTTGTTAAGTACATAACTCCACATGTGTTCATTCATACTTGTGATGCCTTCAGTGACAATCTACAATGTAAATAGTCATGAAAATAAAGAAAACACAATGAATGAGGAGAAGTTGTGTACAAAATTTTGGCCTGTACTGTATATATATTTCTTTTTAACATTTCAGCAACTGAAACCATGCTTTATTAATGCAATGTATTAATATTGTGTTGTTATTATCGCTATTAAAGGTGGGCAGGCACATTAATTCTTGCAGTAATAATCTGCTAGCATTGCAGCCAAGTGGGAGCATTGATCCACCAGATCCAGTCTTTCTCCGTTCTTAAATATGCACAATGATCACCTACTGCAGGGGTGTCCAAAGTGCGGCCCGGGGGCCATTTGCGGCCCACAGCTAATTGTTTACCGGCCCGCGACACATTCTGGAAATGCTATTGCAAAAATAAATAAAAAACATTACAAAAAGTGGAATGAGTTGCAATGTTGACACAAAGCTGACATGCAGGCTGTTTATTTTTCTTTTGTCCATCCTTATTTTTCTTTTTTTGCCATTGCTCAAAAAAAAAAATAATCAATGTTATAATGAATTATTGACCTATTCAAGGCTCCTCTCATTGACAAAAGAGCATAAAAACAAACAAAATAATATTTGAAATGTAAAATCGACAGATATGTCTGAAGTTCATCTCGTAACTTAAGTGTTGAAAGTAAAAAAAAACTAATAAAAATGTATCACTTTATGAGTGGGGCACCTTGTGGATCCCAAATATATTTAATGGGATTTTATTTATCTTTTCACTGTGATTACTCAAAAATAATAATGATTTAAAATCAATGGTGTCCTGCATTACTGATCTTTTTAAGGCTCTAATTACTTCACATCAAACATTGCTTTCGGAATGTTTTGGGCAGTGGGGGAAATACTGCATATTTCACTTTTATTATAAAACACAAAGTTGTCTTTGACAGAAAAGGCATAAAACCTTTTTGTTTTTTTTAACTTTACATCAACCTGAAGTTGATATACTGTAGAGATTTACTGTAAGCGTTAAATAAAAAAATACAATAATAATTTGACTTGCTTTTAACATTTTAATGACTTAGACACTTTATGGTCCCCGAGAGCCCTGAAGGTTAAAAAACCCCAAAACAAATCCATATATTTTGTTACGGTTTGAAAATGAAAAACTATCAAAATGGCCCCCGCATGCTTTAATTTTTCCGTGTGTGGCCCTCAGTGGAAAAAGTTTGGACACCTCCGACCTACTGGATCAGAGTGGAACTGCAAATGACAAATTCTACTTTTATTTTTAACGTCATTTTAGGCAGACGTCTCATGTTGACTCTCGTTCCAGTGAAATCATGACGAAAAAAAGCCCAAGCAAGAGAATTGTGTGTTTGTCTCATCTGCTGTGGACTTTATCCCCACTGGGACGCCGGCAGCTGCAGCCAACAAAGCACATGACTGTGAAGTGTGGACTCACCCTTCTGGAAGAATACGTGCGTAATGGTGGTCCTGCAGAGGGGGCAGGGGGTGTTGGCGGGACAGTTCTTGGCCAGCGTTCTCAGACAAGGCTCACAGAAGATGTGCCTGCAGGGCTGACACATGTACGGGCTGAAGTAGACGTCCAGGCACACGGCGCAGATGTAACCCTCTTTGTCGCTCAGCACTTCTTCCTCATCGACGTCGTCGCCGCTGTCGGTGCTGCTAACGTTAGCTGTGGAACTCTGAGGGAGGGAAATGCAAATTAAAGCAAATGTATTTATTCGCATTCATTTCAACGATAGAGTAAGGTCATTTTACTCCTGGCAGTATGTGTACCACTGATAGGCACACACACACACTGCAAAAACTGAAATCTAAGTAAGATTAAATATCTCAAATAAGGGTGATATTTGCTTATTTTCTGTCCGATAAGATAATTCTTCTCACTAAGCAGATTTTATGTTAGAGTGTTTTACTTGTTTTAAGTCAGGGGTGTCCAAAGTGCGGCCCCCGGGGGCCATTTGAGGCCAGCAGGTAATTTTTTAACGGCCCCACGACACATTCTAAAAATACGATGAAAAAAAAAATTAAAAACATAAAAAGTGGTATAGAAGAGCAAACAGGTGAAATGTAACAAGAAAATGTTGCATTATTTACTCTAATAACACAAAGCTGCCATGCAGGCTGTTTCTTTCTTTAAAAAATAATAATGAATCAAAATCAATGTCCTTATGAATTATTGACCTATTCAAGGCTCCATTTATTTCACATTAAATATTCCACTTTGAGATATTTTGGGGGGAAAATGTTGCATATTTTTTGGTTGCCATTTAAAAAACAAAGTTTTTTTAAAGAAGGGCCTAAAACGAACAAACAAAAAACATAAACAACAATAAAACTTATAATTGACGGATGGATCTGAAGTTGATCCTGAGACTATTGTGGTAAAAGTTAAAAAAAATGTTGGATTTACTGAGCAGTACCCTTTTGGATCCCCAATAATTTTAGTGGAACTTTTTTATTTTTTTAAGTGTCATTGCTCAAAAAAATAATGAATTAAAATCAATGTTGTTATGAGTTATTGACCTTTTTAAGACTCCAATTATTATATAATCTCAAATATTCCACTTTAAAATTTTATTGGGGGAAAATATTGCATATTTTGTGTTTTTTTTCCATAAAAAAACACGGTTTTCCTTGACAAAAATGGCATACAACTTAAATCTTTAAAAGCGTTTTATTGACAGATAGACCTAATGTTGATCTAGAGATTTAAACATTGAATAATAATAATAATAATACTAAATAATGACACATTTGTAATGTTTTTTTTGACCAATCAAGTCTGAGTGGAGGCATAAATGTATCTTTTTTATACATATATTGTATTGGTTTTTAAAAAAAATATATCAAAATGGCCCCCGCTTGCTTTGATTTTTCAGTATGCGGCTCTCAGTGGAAAAAGTTTGGACACCCCTGTTTTAAGGGTTTTGGTCCTAAATGATCTCAGTAAGATATTACAGCTTGTTGCTGAGATTTGATGACCTATATTGAGTAAAACATGCTTGAAACTAGAATATCAACTGTTGCAAAGCTTTGTCATCAACACTCACAAGTATAAAACTACTTTTTTAAAGTAATATTTTCTTTCTTCAAGCATGAAAATTGTGTCTCATAATTAAAACAGATGACGGCCAAATGGACTTTGCTGTTTTATTTTCAATAAAACAAGAGAAAATACATACTTATATAGTAGTATAGTTGGCACAGTGCAATAAACTGACAGTTAATATTTAAACATGTGACATTTCAAACAATTTTGACCATAAATAGTTCATGCACATTCAGATAAATTCTTCAAATCTACAATAAAAAGAAATGTGGCCGGGGGCCGGGCTGTATATATGCGCACTAATTGACTGAAAGAGCACGCACTTGGCGTGATGATGTCATGTTATGGATGGAAAAATGCATTTTTAGACAATATGATTTGCCTGAGCGGCTCGTAGACCCCGAGAGTAACAAGCGGTTGCCTTGTTGCCTTTCCATTAAGAAAAATAAACTAGTTTTTAGAATAAGTTTGCTGGTTTCAAGAAATGTAATGCCGAGCGCATATCATTATGTCAAGATAATGGCACAAGCATTTACTTAATTTAAGAATATTTTTCAACATATTGAGCAAAAAGGTCTCTTTTTTTTCTACCAAGAAAAGTGCACTTATTAGTGAGAATATACTTATTTTAAGGTATTTTTGGGTTCATTGAAGTTAGCTAATTTGACTTGTTTTGGAAAGTCTTGACAAGCCGAATTTTCTTGTTCTATTGGCAGATGATTTTGCTTAGTTCAAATAAAATACCCCTAATTTTTGTATTTTTTTTCTTGTTTTTGAACACTGACTTTTTGCAGTGCACACTTGGTGTGGTGAAATTATCCTCTGCATTTGACCCATCACCCTTAATCACCCCCTGGGAGGTGAGGGGAGCAGTGAGCAGCAGCGGTGGCCGTGCCCCATTTTTGGTGATTTAACCCCCAATTCCAACCCTTGATGCTTTATAGCTCAAATAAAGCAACAACGGTAAGCACGAGCATTTATTCTGACATTATTGTTCAATGCTTTGTGCAGGCCTTGGAAAATATTTTTCTGGAAATGTTGTTACACTACTCGTGGTGCATATTGGCGGACCCGCAGAACACCTCTTTTGTTATGTTAGCTTTAGTTTTCAGTAGGGATGTCCGATAATATTGGACTGCCGATATTATCGGGTTTCAAAATTATCGGTATCGGTTTCAAAAAGTAAAATTTATGACTGTTTAAAATGCCGCTATGTACACGGACATAGAGAGAAGTACAGAGCGCCAGTCATATAGTATGTACGGCTTTTCACACACACACACAAGTGAATGCAATGCATACTGGATCAACAGCCATACATGTCACACTGAGGATGACCGTATAAACAACTTTAACACTGTTACAAATATGCGCCACACTGTGAACCCACACCAAACAAGAATGACAAACACATTTCGGGAGAACATCCGCACCGTAACACAACATAAACACAGAACAAATACCCAGAACCCCTTGCAGCACTAACTCTTCCGGGACGCTACAATATACACCCCCCCCCCCCCTGCGATCTGTGATCGCAGGGCGTCTGCTGATTGGGCTGAGCTTTGCTTTGGTTTATTGACAAATTCGGAAGACAATGGCAGGCGTTCAAGGAGCCCAAAGGCTCAGACAAGCCATAGGAATGTGTCGGCATGCTTGGAAAAACAACAATCCTTATCTGCAGTTTGGCTCCCTTGAGGCCGTGCTGTAAACAAATCACTGTTAAAAGTGATTTTGGCTTTTAGTCAAAAGGCCTATTGTTGTCAAGTCGACAGAACAAATTGCCCGTCACAACTAAGCAAACAAGATAGCTCGTGGTTAGCGCATTGTGTGTGTAAATTGGTGAATGTGATAATATATATACTACAACTTGAGGTGTCCGATATTATCGGCCGATAAATGTTTTAAAATGTAATATCGGAAAATATCGGTATCGGTTTCAAAAAGTAAAATGTATGACTTTTTAAAACGCCCCTGTACGTAGTGGTACACGGACGTAGGGAGAAGTACAGATCGCCAATAAACCTTTGCGTGCCGGCCCAATCACATAATATCTACGACTTTTCACACACACAAGTGAATGCAAGGCATACTTGGTCAACAGCCATACAGGTCACACTGAGGGTGGCCGTATAAACAACTTTAACACTGTTACAAATATGCGCCACACTGTGAACCCACACCAAACAAGAATGACAACCACATTTCGGGAGAACATCCGCACCGTAACACAACATAAACACAACAGAACAAATACCCAGAACCCCTTGCAGCAGCACCCCCGCCCACACCCGCCCACCTCAACCTCCTCATGCTCTCTCAGGGAGAGCATGTCCCAAATTCTAAGCTGCTGTTTTGAGGCATGTTAAAAAAAACAATGCACTTTTTGACTTCAATAATAAATATGGCAGTGCCATGTTGGCATTTTTTTCCATAACTTGAGTTGATTTATTTTGGAAAACCTTGTTACATTGTTTAATGCATCCAGCGGGGCATCGCAATAAAATTAGGCATAATAATGTGTTAATTCCACGACTGTATATAGCGGTATCGGTTGATATCGAAATCGGTAATTAAGAGTTGGACAATATCGGAATATCGGATATTGGCAAAAAAGCCATTATCGGCCATCTCTAACTACAACTAACAGTCGTAGGAACTCGATGAAATATATTGAACCATCCATCCATCCATCCATTTTCTACCGCTTATTCCCTTCTGGGTCGCGGGGGGCGCGACCCAGAAGGGAAGGCGAGGTACACCCTGGACAAGTCGCCACCTCATCGCAGTATATTGAACCAACTTATTTTAAAATGATCTCAACTAATATTTTCAAGTTCATCTTAAATCAGACTGAATGTCAACTAATGTTTTAAAGTGTAATATACTTGACACTGTAAGTTGATTCAACTTAACTTAGTCAAAGCAAGAAGATGACCTAACTGAGTTAAGTTGGGTCAACAATGTCAACAGTTTTTTTTGCAGTGCAGAAGACATCACATTCTTCACCAACACATGGGAGAGTTGAACTGTGTTTGACGTGCCTGCAGGGCGACTCCTGGCCTACAGACATAACAACACACACCATGGACCATGAATTGAAACATGGGCACACATACCCCTCACCCCCCACCAAATGCCTCTGCCACTGCTTAACTCCTTAGGGGGGATGGACGGCTGGAGCAGCGCCAGAAGGGCCACAGTTTCGTCACCGGAGGCCCATACCCCCTCTTCCTCTCCTTTGGCGGTTTCTGTGGTGTAACATGCATATGTGTGCTTATCGCCATCCCCCTCCATAGGAGCCCTGCATCCACATGTTCCCACTCCTTTTACGAGGCACTGTAAGTGGCGACCCTTAAAGGGGAACTGCACTTTTTTTTGTGATTTTGCCTGTCGTTCGCAATCCTTATAAGAGACAAGAAGACAAAAGTTTTTGTTTTTTTTTCGCTTTCTAACGTATAAAAATCGGCTCGTTCTTGGTGGCTAGCAATTCTACCATTAAATCACTGCATTCAAAAGGGGGTTAGCGGGGGTGTATATTGTAGCGTCCCGGAAGAGTTAGTGCTGCAAGGGGTTCTGGGTATTTGTTCTGTTGTGTTTATGTTGTGTTACGGTGTGGATGTTCTCCCGAAATGTGTTTGTCATTCTTGTTTGGTGTGGGTTCACAGTGTAACAGTGTTAAAGTTGTTTATATGTGACCTGTATGGCTGTTGATCAAGTATGCATTGCATTCAATTATGAGTGTGTCAAAAGCTGTGGATATTATGTGACTGGACCGGCACGTTAAGGCAGTGCCTTCAAGGTTTATTGGCGCTCTGTACTTCTCTCTACGTCCGTGTACACAAAAAGTCATATATTTTACTTTTTGAAACCGATACCGATAATTTTGAAACCGATACCGATAATTTCCGATATTACATTTTAAAGCATTTATCGGCCGATAATATCGGCAGTCCAATATTATCGGACATCCCTTGTGCTGAAAAGGGTTTACTATGTTTGAAAACATCATGTAACAATACATGTCCAGGACAATGGTCATGTTGTGTTAGCATTAGCGTCATTGCTGACATTACAGACTTGGATTAGACATTCCTTGGTGGATCACTGGAAGAGGGGGGGTTTAATCATTCGGCAATGCAGTCTGCTGAACATAATGGAAAGCACCACTGTACATAGCAACTGACGCTGTGGTCAAAGTTGGAAATTCCACAAAACACATTTTTTAAATATTCAACACTACTGCCATCCGGCAGCTAAAGTGGATGGTGCACCTCCCAATTTGTCACGTTTCATGTGTCAGGTAAACCGTGACAAATGGGGCCATATGAATCCCCTTCCTAGTGTATACACGTTTTTGTTAGCTTTCAGTTAACTTCTTTAGCTCTTCAATGTCTTAGTGCAGTGGTTCTTAACCTGGGTTCGGTCGAACCCTAGGGGTTCGGTGAGTCGGGCTCAGGGGTTCGGCGGAGGTCAAGACACACCCGACTCATCGTGTAAATAAAAACTTCTCCCTATCGGCGTATTACGGATACGGCAACAGCTGACTGATTTGCAGGTGTGTAATTTGTTGCGAGTTTATGTACTGTGTTGGTTTTGTTGTTTGAACAAGGTGATGTTCATGCACCGTTCATTTTGTGCACCAGTATAAAAACATGTTAACACTTTAGTATGGGGAACATAGTGTATTTTTTACCTTCTTGAGACCTCCGAAAAATGCCTACCTCTTTAGGACCACCCTTTCTAGATATATAAAGATTTGTATTTACAACATCAATAATATATACAAACTATGTAAATATAAAAAAGCTTGTTGTGAAAATTAGTTGGAATTTCACAAGAACAACTTTAAATTTTGGCAGTATTATAATAAAAGTCGTAATTTTACTCAACGCAAGTCAAAATGTTACAAGAAAAACTGAACATTTGTGCGATATTATGATAAAAGTTGGAATTTTACTCAATAACAGTCGCAATTTTACAAGAAAAGCTTAATATTTGGGCAATTTTACGAAGAGTCGTAATTTTACTCGACAAAAGTCACCATTTTATAAGAAAACTTGAAAAATGTTGGCAATATCATAATAATAATAATTGGAATTTCACTTGGCCAAATTATGACAAAGGTCATAATTTTACTCACAAAATGTCACTATTTTACAAGAACACCAAAAAAATGTGCAATATTGTGATAAAAGTCTGAATTTTATATGACAAATGTCACCATTTTACATTAAAAAGTAACAATTTTACATGAAAAAGTAATTATTTTAGGAGAAATTGCAAAATAGTAACATATTGGCTCTTTACTAGTCATTATTAAGTTATAATTAATGCCTTATTCGGCATGGCCTTATTATAACCCTAACCCTCTAACCCTGGCCCTAACCAAAAAACTCTAAATGAAGTCTCTGTTACTTAGAATATGTTCCCCTAGTGTCCAAAAAACTCTAAATTAAGTCTTTGTTACTTAGAATATATTCCCCATACTGAAGTGTTACCAAAAAACATATAACTTTGTCTTGAATTTGAAAAAAAACAACATTTTATTTTTCACTAAAGAAGGGTTCGGTGAATGCGCATATGAAACTAGTGGGGTTCGGTACCTCCAACAAGGTTAAGAACCACTGTTTTAGTGACAAAATATTTAAAGAACACATTTAAAAATTACGCATTATGATTTTTTTGCATACTGTGACTTTAAAATGCATTTGAATCTTGAGGGACTACATCTCCAATTCTATTTGTGTTTCTCCCGCATAGATTTGTCACCACAATCCCATCAACGACAGCACAGATGGGATTTAAAAACAGACATCATCGCGACTGAAAATATCATCTTTAGCTTCGAGGTTGATGTACTTTTTCTCTCTATTATTCGACGCCTACATGCACGAAATAATGTGTTGGTCAAGTGAGACTGCAGCAGAGTGAGATGACTGTCCCTTATGTTTTCGCACATTCTGTAATGTATTAGACACCTGATCCAGGGAGTGTTAGGTGGAATGTACATTTGGAAGGAAATCTTGCTTATGGCGAAGGGATGAAAACTCATTGCACCGAGAGCCGAATACAAAAAAAATAGCTTATGTTTAGAATACGCCACTAAAAAGGAACTTGCAGGTGACAAATGTCTGGACTTTGTACACCCGTGGCTTATATCATACATACAGTCGCGATCAAAAGTTTACATACACTTGTGAAGGACATTGTGGGGGGGCGTGGCCTGCGGACCTGCAGCGAAGCGGGGTGTGCCAGGGCCGGCTTCGAGATTAGCGACAGGTGCGTTGATGGCACACCTGGGCCGGTTTATCTAATCACCCGTCGCTCTGTTAAAGAGCAGCAGCCGGGAAGGAGAGGGGTTGTTGATGATGGAGAACGAGTACGAGCACGAGCACGAGAGAGAGCGAGGCATACTTGCCAACCTTGAGACCTCTGATACTGGGAGGTGGGGGGTGGGGCGTTTTCGGGGGTGGGGCGGGGGGCGTGGTTGGGGGCGTGGTTAAGAGGAATATATTTAAGCTAGAATTCACCAACTCAAGTATTTCATATATATATATATATATATATATATATATATATGTGTGTGTGTGTATGAAATACTTGACTTTCAGTGAATTCTAGCTATATATATATATATATATATATATATATATATATATATATATATATATATATATATATATATATATATATATATATATATATATATATATATATATATATATATATATATATATATTTTATTATACATATAAATAAAAGAAACTCTTGAATTTCAGTGTTCTGGAGGCTGTCCAGTAGATGGCAGTATTGTCCTGTTTAAGAGTGTCACAACATTGCTATTTACGGCAGACGAACTGCTTTACGGTAGACTAAACGTGACTGCTGTTGTTGTGTGTTGTTACCGCGCTGGGAGGACGTTAATGAAACTGCCTAACAATAAACCCACTCAAGAAACCAAGAACTCGCCCTCGATCATTCTACAGTTATGACGTCATTGGGCAGGCAAGCTGTTTATATTGTGGAAAAGCGGACGTGAGAACAGGCTGTCCCCACTCAGGTCCGCATTGAGCTGGAGGGGGCGTGGCCTCCAGCTCCGGCTGAATACCGGGAGTTTGTCGGGAGAAAATTTCTGCCGGGAGGTTATCGGGAGAGGCGCTGAATACCGGGAGTCTCCCGGTAAAAACGGGAGGGTTGGCAAGTATGGAGCGAGGACTCACACGTAACGCAATGACTGAAAAGGAACACAAAGAACATTTATTGAAAAATAAATCATTGTTCAGAACTATGAATGAAGCTGTCATGTCCGTGATTGGTGGTCTGAAGAACCCGGAAGAGCAAGTCTTCCACAGACATAATGTCATGGCTGTCTTGAGTTTCCAATACTTTCTACATCTCTTACATTTTTGTGTTAGAGTGATTGGAGCACATACTTGTTGGTCACAAAAAACATTCAAGAAGTTTGGTTCTTTTATGAATTTATTATGGGTCTACTGAAAATGTGACCAAATCCGCTGTGTCAAAAGTATACATACAGCAATGTTAATATTTGGTTACATGTCCCTTGGCAAGTTTCACTGCAATAAGGCGTTTTTGGTAGCCATCCACAAGCTTCTGGCAAGCTTCTGGTTGAATTTATGACCACTCCTCTTGACAAAATTGGTGCAGTTCAGCTGAATGTGTTGGTTTTCTGACATGGACTTGTTTCTTCAGCATTGTCCACATGTTTAAGTCAGGACTCTGGGAAGGCCATTCTAAAACCTTAATTCTAGCCTGATTTAGTCATTCCTTTACCACTTTTGACATGTGTTTGGGGTCATTGTCCTGTTGGAGCGCCCAAGACCCAACCTCCGGGCTGATGATTGTAGGTTGTCCTGAAGAATTTGGACAACCTAAACCTCTGTCTGTCTTTGGTTCCATGGACCACCAAAGACAGACATGACTTCGAGCAGTTTCGTGACTGTTTATTTTTCAATAAACCTCTGCGTCGTCGGGTCGCTTTTCAGCTCCTTTTCCCCACTGCTCGCTCTGCGGTTCGCTTTTCAGCCTCACGCGTAATCGTCGTCATCGTCGTCGTCGTCATCTTCGTCTCGCTCTCGGTCGCTTCTGCGCTGCATGTACTGCTGGCTCTAAAACTCCTTCTGCCCCGTCGTTCTCGGCTGCCGCCCTTTTACACACTGCCAGGTGATTATAGAATTGCGCCCAGGTGGGCGATCCACGCACCTGACGTCCATCTCGGAGCCGGCCCCAGCTCGCCCCGCCTCGCTGCAGGTCTGCCGGCCACGCCTCTTCACAGTCCTCCATCGCCAGACGCAAGCCGGGACTCCGACCGGCTGAGCCTACCCCCCCCTCTCCCTCCTCCCCTTTGAGGGAGCGGGAAAGGAAGTCAGTCACGGCCACCCGTGCCCCCGGTCTTCTCTTCCTTTTCCACTTTTTCTTCGATTTCTTCTTCTTGTCCTTCTTCTTGTCCTTCTTTGTCTTTGTCTTTGTCTTCTTCTTTTTTTTTCTTTGTCTTTGTCTTTTATTTCTTTGTCTACTTCTACTTGTTGTACTTGTTCTTCTTCTACTTGTTCTTCTTCTTGTTCTTCTCTTTCTTCTTCTTCCCTTTCTGCTTCTTGTTCTTCTCTTTTTTCTTCTTGTTATTCTTCTTCTCCAACTGTGGGGGGTCATCCTCCTTTTTCATTGTCTCATTTACTCTCTGTAAAGCACCCGTTGCATTGGCAGCAAAACAGGCCCATAGCATAACACTACCACCTCAATGCTTGACAGTAGACATGGTGTTCCTGGGATTAAAGGCCTCACCTTTTCTCCTCCAAAAATATTGCTGGGTATTGTGGCCAAACAGCTCAATTTTTGTTTCATCTGACATCACATGGACAAAGATAAGACCTTCTGGAGGAAAGTTCTGTGGTCAGATGAAACAAAAAATCAGCTGTTTGGAATGAATGAATGTTTTTAGTGACCAATAAGTATTTGCTCCAATCACTTTAAAAAATAAGAGTTGTAGAAAATATTGGAAACTCAAGACAGCCATGACATTATGTTCTTTACAAGTGTATGTAAACTTTTGACCACAACTGTATACTCTAGTTTGCATCAGGTCCACAGCTTGAACGTCCCTCATCTCCCCAGACCACCGTCCCAGGAGCCCGCATACACTCGCACACATTCTCCATGGAGCCATGTGGAAAGATGCAAGCCCCTGGAGACCCCCCCCCGCCCCCCCGCTTCACCTTGAAATAGCGCCACACCTCAAACCTGGATGGAGTGAGTAATGATGGGCGGTGGAGGGGTGTATTCAGGGTAATCACCGCTTTGTCACCCATGGGGAACTCCAGGGACTTCCCGGTAGCGAAGGTGTGTCATTAACACACAGCAACAATGCAATCACTGGCAACGCGGCGTACAACAAGCTCCTATGGGGAGAAGCGAGGACCTACAATAACTACTCTGACCTTTGTCACTTGTTGGAATGAGGCTCTATTATTTGGACAATGTTAAATGTTGTGAAGATTCCCTTTTCAAAACAAATGCAAATATAGTTCGAATTTCTTTAGTTCTTAGTGTGTAAGTAACCAGGGGCGTAGAAGAGCGGCTCCTTTTTGACCCTCGGTCCATTCCGTAGAGAGGGAACATGTACAAACCCCGTTTCCATATGAGTTGGGAAATTGTGTTAGTAGTTTTTGTTGGCTCTAATGAAGTCTGCCGTTTGTTGTTGTTGAAGGGAAAAGCGAACGTATGAAAGAAAAACACATGTGTTCTTGTCTTACATAAGGATTGTGAATGATAGACAACATTCCCAAAAAAAGTGTTGTTCCCCTTTAAAAAGACTTAACAATTGAAAAAAACAAGGCCTTCATTGCAGCATGTTTCTAATTTTCATCAGAAATTGTAGTATTTATATTTTTAACGCTATACTGTAATATTACAAACGTCTTGTTTGGGGTGTAACTTTTAAGAACCTTTGCTAAAATCACCAAGATTGAATCTGATGATACAGTCTTTATAGTGTAAAGCAGGGGTGTCCAAACTTTTTCCACTGAGGGCCGCACACTGAAAAATCAAAGCAAGCGGGGGCCATTTTGATATTTTTTATTTTAAAAACCAATACAATATATGTATAAAAAATATACATTTAGGCCTCCACTCAGGCTTGATCCCGGGGACCCCAAAGGGTTTTGGTCAAAAAAATATTAAAAATGTGTCATTATTCAGTATTATTATTATTTGTATTATTATTCAAGTTTTAAATCTCTAGATCAACATGTCAATATAACGGTTTTAAAGATTTAAGTTGTATGCTCTTGTTGTCAAAGAAAACCCTGTTTTTTTATGGAAAAAATACAAAACATGCAATATTTTCACACAATAAAATTTTTAAGTGGAATATTTGAGATGATATAATAATTGGAGCCTTAAAAAGGTCAATAACTCATAACATTTATTTTAATTCATTATTATTTTTTGAGCAATGACACTTAAAAACAAATCACACTAAAATTATTGGGGATCCAAATAATTATAGTGTTAAAAAATAAATTCTATTTTTTTTTTACTGTTTACTTTTAACACAATAATCCCGAGATCAACTTCAGATCTATCCGTCAATTATACGTTTTATTGTTGTTTATGTTTTTCGTTTGTTCGTATTAGGCCCTTCTTTATAAAAAACAGCTCAGTTTTTTATATGGCAAACACAAAATATGCAACATTTTCCCCCAAAATATCTCAGATGTGACGTAATTGGAGCCTTGAATATGTCAATAATTCATAATGACATTGAAGAAAGAAACAGCCTGCATGGCAGCTTTGTGTTATTAGAGTATACATTGCGACATTTTCTTGTTACATTTCACCTGTTTGCTCTTGTATACCACTTATCATGTTTTTAATTGTTTTCAATCGTATTTTTAAAATGTTCCCTGGGGCCGTTAAAAAAATGACCTGCTGGCCACAAATGGCCCCCGGGCCGCACTTTGGCTACCCCTGGTGTAAATGAATTGATAGGTTCTTAATATTATGTCCATACAGTAAAGTACACAAAGGCAAGAAATGTACTAATAGGCATAAAATGTTATGTGGGATTTTTTTTCAGTCGACCGGCACACACCGACGTGACGGCAGCCAATCAAAACACCTTTTGCTCTTTTGTCCGCCTGCCAGTGAAGGGCTCTCCGCAGGCCCAGCCTCATCATGCAAGCTAATTCAGACACGAGCCCACTTCAGGCTGCACCGATAAAGACTATTGAGATGAGCTGCGTGTTGACCAGGCTGTGGATGGTCTGTGTGTCCGATCCAACCAGCTGATGGACGCTACAAATACATCAACATTTCTATATCATTATATATTATGCACTGTTGAAAGGCTCGTTGGAAGACTTATATATATGTAAAAATGTGACAAATCTTGACTATTTTATCACTTTTGGTTGATGTGATGTGGTACGTCACTGAATAGATTAAAAGATATATATTAGATTCTGCAACCCTATATCTATAAGATCGAACTACATTTTTCGACAGTGTTCACCCCACAATGTGGTGGTCATCAAAGGCTATAGCTCCGGGATTTGGGATTTTCGAAAGACCAACAAATGAACTCTTGTGGGATCTCCGGGTAGTTCTCAACTGACAGACTGACCGGCACACATGTGTAAGTTAGTTGAGGAGTGGAATGCCCTCCCACAGCAGTGTGTGACCAGCATGAGGATGTTGTTATGGTTATTTCACAGTCTACCCAGCAGGCACAAGTAGAGATATCCGATATTCTGATATTGTCCAACTCTTAATTACCGATTCCGATATCAACCGATACCGATATATGGAGTCGTGGAATTAACCCATTATTATGCCTAATGTTGTTGTGATGCCCCGCTGGATGCATTAAACAATGTAACAAGGTTTTCCAAAATAAATCAACTCAAGAAAAAAATGCCAACATGGCACTGCCATATTTATTATTGAAGTCACAAAGTGCATTATTTTTTTTAACATGCCTCAAAACAGCAGCTTGGAATTTGGGACATGCTCTCCCTGAGAGGGTATGAGGAGATTAAGGTGGGCGGGGTTGAGGTGTGTGTGTGGGGGGTGTTTATTGTAGCGTCCCGGAAGAGTTAGTGCTGCAAGGGGTTCTGGGTATTTGTTCTGTTGTGTTTATGTTGTGTTACGGTGCGGATGTTCTCCCGAAATGTGTCCGTCATTCTTGTTTGGTGTGGGTTGAAAAAATCCGGAGGCACACCACCAGCAGAAATAATTAAAAAACTAAACTCAGTTGACAGTAAAGAGTCGTCATCGCAATTGTTGGATATGAATTTAAAGCATAACCAAGCATGCATTACTATAGCTCTTGTCTCAAGGTAGGTGTACTTGACTTATTTGGAGTTGTTTGCCGTTTTCCTGTGTGTAGTGTTTTACTTCTTGTCTTGCGCTCCTACGTTTGTATTTTGGTTGCTTTTTGTTTTGGTATTTTCCTGTAGCAGTTTCATGTCTTCCTTCGAGCGGTATTTCTCGCATCTACTTTGTTTTAGCAATCAACACTATTTCAGTTGTTTTTATCCTTCTTTGTGGGGACATTGTTGATTGTCATGTCATGTTCGGATGTACATTGTCTTTGCTCCACAGTAAGTCTTTGCTGTCGTCCAGCATTCTGTTTTTAATTTGTAGCCAATTCAGTTTCAGTTTCGTTCTGCATAGCCTTCCCTAAACTTCAATGCCTTTTGTTAGGGGCACTCACCTTTTGGTTATTTTTGGTTTAAGCATTAGATACCTTTTTTACCTGCACACTGCCTCCCACTGTTTTCGACATCTACAAAGCAATTAGCTACCGGCTGCCACCTACTGATATGGAAGAGTATTACACGGTTACTCTGCCGAGCTCTAGACAGCACCGACACTCAACAACAACACATCATTTGCAGACTATAATTACTGGTTTGCAAAAAATATTTTTAACCCAAATAGGTGAAATTAGATAATCTCCCACGGCACACCAGACTGTACAGTGGTTGAAAAACACTGCTATAGAGAACTGATCGACCAATCGAATATTTTTTGGGGTAATTTAATGAATATGTGTATTAGTTTTCACATAAGTATCAATGTGACCCCCAAAGGGATAAGCGGTAGAAAATGGATGGATGGATGGATGGTTGGATGTAGACATTCTCACACATACATAAAAAAAATCATTCAAATAATAATTGTTTGACATTTACAAAAGTGTATAGGAAGTTGAAAAATGATAAGAGACTTAAAAACAACATTTAGACAAAACATTTTTTATATATAATGTGATGAATATGTAATAACCTAATAGCATGTGTTTAAATGTTCCAATGGGTGTTATGTGTGCCTCACCTGCAGCTGACTCTGTCTCCATCGCTCCTTCCTCCTCTGCCTCCTCCTCAGACATTTTATCCTATTTCTCTCTCTTCTGCTCATCCTCCTCTCCCCGACCAACGACGCAGGCGGAGTCGGGGTCAAAGGTGGGCTCATCGCGTCAATCACCCTACTCGCCCCCGCCTCCTCCTCATCCTCATCCTCCTCCTCACATGACCACCCTGTCCTCTGCACTTCCAGCCAGAATGGATCAGGGTCTCTGCCAGGACAGCTGTGGGGGTCCACCGCAGGTGTCCTGGATGACAAGAGTCTCCGAGGGGTCGCTGGAGTGGATCTGGCTTGGACAGAGGCTTGTGGTTTCACGTTGGTGGCGGAGCTTCCTCTTGGCTCGTTGTTCGATCCCTCCGCATCGGAGCTGGACAGACTCGCCATGCTTTCTCCTGATGCATTCCCAATAGTCTCGATGCTGATGGTCCTTCTGACGAGCGCCCCTCTGTCCTCCTGTTCTCTCGTCTTAACTTGTCTCGGGACTCTGTGGACTTTCCGTCCTGGCATCGGGGGTCTCACCAGCTTCTCCACACTACAATCCCCGCTGGCCCCAGCCTGGGAGCTCATGGCCGCACCTTCAGGCCCTCTCGCCGGCTCTCCCCCTTTTCATCCTCACTCCTTTCTACGCGTGTGATGCTTTAAAGTGATTTGTGGAGTTTCGAGGGACTGTTCCAGTGAGCGGGAGGTCAACCCGGCAGCTCCATTCGACCCCCCCACCCAAAACCGCATCAACCCCCCCAGTAAAAGCCCCCTGGGACATTCCATGCTATGTGAAACAAAAAAGGAAAGGCCCACCCTCCCCACCATTTCACAATAGATGACAATAGCATGAGGCCCGGGCCATGGTTATTTGTGTCAAAAGAGTGCAGTGTGTAAGATGAACAAACTAGATCAGGCCTGGGCCATAATTTTGACTCGGGGGCCACATTTAGAGAAAAAAATGTGTCTGGGGGCCGGTATATCTATTTTTAGGAACACTAATACAAAACCTCACAATCACGTCCGATTAAATGCTAAAAACGTCATGACAGACCGCCTTAAAAAACGTAATGGAATTTTAAATGTTTCTATGAACGATAAAACACGGAATATTGACAAAATATGAACGTTACACCATTGGCGTTGTTAGGCCTATTTTAGGGGGGCTCAAGCCCCCCTAAAATGTTCTTAAGCCCCCCTAAATAATTTGGTGTTAAAAAAAAATTAAAAAAAATTATATATATATATTTTTTCTTTTTACAAATACATGCCGACATATTCATTATAAAGTGGCCCGAATATGAGTTTAAATAAATAATCATATAACCTGTCATTTTTCACTCAGTTTCCCCTCACTTCATAGCGTAAGGTAGAGAGCCCCTTTAGTGCGTCGGTATCCAATCCATTCCACTTGTTCATATAGAAAATGCCCACATCACTCAAAATCCAGTCCGCATTTTCTCTGCGACCTTGATTGCGGTCCTTGAACTTGTTCATATAGAAAATGCCCACATCACTCAAAATCCAGTCCGCATTTTCTCTGCGACCTTGCTTGCGGTCCTGCAGGTGTACGAAGCACATTAGCACACAGCACTGCAGAACAAGAACCTTGTGTCTGCAATTGTAAATAATTTAGTTTTTAAGTTTTGTGTTTCTTGTAGAATCTATACAAAGTAATATACATTAGCCTATTGTTAAAATAATGAAAAAAACATCATTAAATATATTTGTTTTATTGTATTGTTACATTAATAGCTGTTGTATTATTACAGGATGGCTTGTTAAACATTTCATACGATTTTCAGAGGGTGGAAAAACCAAGACATTTAATATAAAATGTAAAATGAATAAATACATAAAAAGAAAAAGGAAAAAAAATGGTTAAAAGCCATCGTCCCGGGGAGCATTTAATTTCATCCCGTGCATTTTTTTTACCGTCCCCGGGGCGACGGGACTACGTTAATCTCAAGCCCTGGAAGTTACATTTTATTGTTTGCATTATTTGTTTGAGCATTGCACTTTGAAGACGGTCCCTCAGCTCTTTGACAGCTTTGGCTCTTTTTCAGATCAGCAGACGGACTCTAAGTCTTTCTTATTTACAGTATATATAAAAGTTTCTCATTTCTATTCAGACTTCCATATATATTTAATTTCCTTAACGGCTTGCCATAATATATATATATAAATATATTATATACAAGCCAAACTATCCCGATCCACATATTACTTTAATTCAAGTAATTAAGTAATATTTCCAGGGCTTGAATTTACAACCATTTTAGTCACATGTGTGCCCAAAATGTAATCTGTGCAACTTCAAAATATTTGGGAACAAACAATTATTGTATTGTGAGCTAAAGTGGTGGCTTTAGCCTCTATGTTGTGAATTAATAACATAGAGGCTAATGCCACGACTTTCATTGTGTTTCAGTGTATCTTGAAGGATCATGCAAGTAATTGTTTCTTGTTGATGCTGTAAACAAAATGTCACTGTGCAAACCCATGTTTGTTGTTGTACTGAACATAGATTGAAAATAAACCCACTGAAATAATAATAATAACAATGATTCATTTCTTTTTTTTTTTTCATTTTATTTTTATTGACATTCTGCATCAGACATTCCTATCCATTACATCATATTCACATACATCTTATATCTGTTGTCTGCCCTAAATGTCCAAATGTTTTTTGTTTATATCCCAACCATACCACCCACCACCCCCCCAAAAAAGAAAGTAACAGCAAAAAAAAAACAACAACAAAGTAATATCTACAAATACAACAATTAAATAAACAAAAAATAAATGATAATAAATTAATAATAATAATAATCAGAAATAAAAGAATTAAAAAATATATATAGACAGATACATATATATATATATATATATACATGTACCCACACATACACATATACATACATACATACCTGTACACATATAGGGAGTAATCCTTTTTTTTTTTTTGAGCAGTACAATCACTAATTCGAAAAATTAAAGTCAGGTTTATGGGGCGTGACATAATTGACCCAGTTTTCCCAGTATGAAGTACATTTTTCCAATTTATAATTAATAAAGGCAGTTATCTTCTCCATTTTATATATGTCCATTGTGATTTCCATCCATTGCTTCAAAGTTGGGCTATCCTGGGATATCCATTTCCTAGTAATGGTCTTTTTACAGGCCACCAGTAGGATATTCATTAAGTGTTTATCTTTCTTCAGCCAGTCCTAAAGTACATGTCCAAAAAACAAAGTTTTACTTTCAAGGGGTATTTCACGTTTGAAAATATCCTGTAGAGCTTGGTGTATCTCTTTCCAGTAGTCCTTTATGATGGAGCAGTCCCAGAAAACATGGTGGTGGTTTGCATTTGAATTCCCACAGTTTCTCCAACAGGCAGGGGAGTTGTTATCATAGTGAGACTTCTGAGAAGGTGTAATAAAAAATCTGATCAAACTTTTCCAGCCAAACTCCCTCCACTTGGGTGAGCTGGTGCAAGCTGGTACTTAGATTAATTTCTAAGTCTTTGTTAGCTGTTTGTGAAGTTTTTTGCTCTTGCGCTACGTTCGCTCGCATCCTGTGCATCTCCTGGGGGCTAAGCCCCCCTGTTCTTAAAAGCTAGTGACGCCCCTGCGTCACACCCCCTTTCGATCGACATATTTTACAATCAAGTGAAACGCAACAAAAATGCAACAAACAGCGAACAGTACAAAATAAACCAACCTACAATCTGACATATCTGATATATCACTAAGCTTTAGAACTTTGTTGTGAAAATCTCCTTCCGCGTCTGTGGAAACGCTTCCCACCCACACTGCTTGGTGCCTCGTCTGAGCTGCTGTGATGTTGATTACAATAGTAACTATATAGATGAGAATAGTAACTAATTAGATTACCATAGTAACTGGTATATCATCCAAAAGTGCAGATTCCAACCATTGAAATACTTAGTATAGTTCAAGACTTACGGTCATTAGAAAACATCACTGCACATCATAATGGCAGCTACACTTTCCGTCTTAAACATCTAAAAAAAAAAATTGGGGAATGTCCGGCGGGCCAGATTGAAAAGCTTAACGGGCCGCATGTGGCCCCCGGGCCTTAATTTGCCCAGGTCTGAACTAGATCCTGCATGTCAACTCACACACCAGCTCAAACTGTGCTTGGCTACAGAAATCAAATTAAATGTTTGTACAACTTAATTAAGACATGGAGTTCAAAGTTACAACACAAATCGTTTGCCTATTTATTTTTAACAGTTGTTGTTTATTAGGCAACTGAAACCCACTACTACCGACCACGCAGTCTGATAGTTTATATATCAATGATGAAATCTTAACATTGCAACACATGCCAATACGGCCGGGTTAGATTAGTAAAGTGCAATTTTAAATTTCCCGCGAAATATTCTGCTGAAAACGTCTCGGTATGATGACGTTTGCGCGTGACGTCACGGGTTGTGCGGACATATTAGGACACCATTGTGGCCAGCTATTAAGTCGTCTGTTTTCATCGCAAAATTCCACAGTATTCTGGACATCTGTGTTAGTGAATCTTTTGCAATTTGTTTAATGAACAATGAAAACAGCAAAGAAGAAAGCTGTAGGTGGGAAGCGGTGTATTAGCAGCTGGCTGCAGCAACACAACCAGGAGGACTTTGAGTTGGATAGCAGACACGCTACCTTGAGTACGCAGCTTTGGCTTCCAAACATTTGATCGCTTGCCCGTACGTGCGTGCCGCTATGTGCATGTCACGTACGTAACTTTGGGGAAATATATGTGCTGTATGAACTTTACGGAGGTGAACGGTACTTTGGGCTGTGGGATTGAGTGTGTTGTGCGGGTGTTTGAGTTGTATTGGTGGGTTATATGGACGGGAGGGAGGAGGTGTTTGTTATGCGGATTAATTTGTGGCATATTAAATATAAGCCTGGTTGTGTTGTGGCTAATAGAGTATATATATGTCTTGTGTTTATTTACTGTTTTAGTCATTCCCAGCTGGATATCAGGTCCCACCCGCCTCTCACAGCATCTTCCCTATCTGAATCGCTTCCACTGCCCTCTAATCCTTCACTATCACTTTCCTCATCCACAAATCTTTCATCCTCGCTCAAATTAATGGGGTAATCGTCGCTTTCTCAGTCCGAATCGCTCTCGCTACTGGTGGGAATGATTGTAAACAATGTGCAGATGTGAGGCGCTCCACAACCTGTGACGTCACGCTACTTCCGGTACAGGCAAGGCTTTTTTTATCAGCGACCAAAAGTTGCGAACTTTATCGTCGATGTTCTCTACTAAATCCTTTTAGCAAAAATATGGCAATATCGCGAAATGATCAAGTATGACACATAGAATGGACCTGCTATCCCCGTTTAAATAAGAACATTTCATTTCAGTAGGCCTTTAATTTGCCCAGGTCTGAACTAGATCCTGCATGTCAACTCACACACCAGCTCAAACCGTGCTTGGCTACAGAAATCAAACCAAATGTTTGTACAACTTAATCAAGACATGGAGTTCAAAGTTACAACACAAATCGTTTGCCTATTTCTTTTTAACAGTTGTTGTTTATTAGGCTTTTTAAAGCAGCCCGGCCAAAATATGGTACAATGCTGTCTGTGAACAGCAGATGGCAGCAGCTGCCCTCACTCCCTTCCTATTGGCGCTGTCCCTGGTCCTGAAACCACCCTTTTTTCCCCCACCCCGTATTTAACGCCCTTTTACTTCAATCCAACCTTGCCCAATTTCAGCACATTTGAATATTACATTTTTAGTACTACTCGCACGCAATTAAACCCGTTTTCAACCTACACGTCACGTCTTGTGGCGCTTTGAAAAAACAAATCCACTTAAAGAAGTAGGTTTTGAGAGTGAGAGAAGCAGCCAGTATAGGTCTGAGGTGAATAAATGGGAGAAGGAGTGAGAGGGGGAGCCTTTTAA
The DNA here is from genome assembly GCF_033978785.1 of Entelurus aequoreus. Lineage (NCBI taxonomy): Eukaryota > Metazoa > Chordata > Actinopteri > Syngnathiformes > Syngnathidae > Entelurus > Entelurus aequoreus. The sequence goes on from NC_084747.1 coordinate 43,086,587, forward strand.
AGTGCGGGAGCGACCTCCACGCAGTCTGACGTGTTTCGACGCTGCCGCTATAAAAAAAATCCTCCACGTCGTCACCGAGCTCAGATGACTCCAAACACCAGTGGGCGCGCACGGCTGTCAACTCACACATGATCAGGCGCACACATGTACAGCGTGCACACACACACACACACACACACACACACACATGCATTCACACACACATGCACTCACACACACCCGGTGTGCGTCATGCGTCCTGAGAGTAACTCGCTTCCACGGCTGGAGCGCGTCAAGACGCACACGATGAGCTCCATCGGCGGCAGCGGCTGAGGGGCTGCCAATCCCGCCCGGCTGCATGCCCTCCCCGCACCGCCCCGGGAAAGTTGCACGCCAACTATGGATTACCTCACCGCCACGGGCAACCACAGCAACGCCACCGGGGGCTACCCGCCAGGGGCGCAGGTGGTCGCGGACTGGCTGGGCTCCGACAACGGCACCGGTTCTGCAGGGTTCTCCCCTCACATGGATCTGGGTTACCAGGTCCTCACCTCCCTGCTCCTGGGGGCCCTCATCTTGTGCTCCGTGTTCGGCAACGCGTGCGTGGTGGCCGCCATCGCCCTGGAGAGGTCCCTCCAGAACGTGGCCAACTACCTGATCGGATCCCTGGCCGTGACGGACCTCATGGTGTCGGTGCTGGTGCTGCCCATGGCGGCCCTGTACCAGGTTTTGAGCAAGTGGACTCTGGGCCAGGGCGTCTGCGACGTGTTTATCTCCCTGGACGTGTTGTGCTGCACGTCCTCCATCCTGCACCTGTGCGCCATCGCGCTGGACCGCTACTGGGCCATCACGGACCCCATAGACTATGTCAACAAGCGCACCCCGAGGAGAGCCGCGATCCTCATCAGCGTCACCTGGCTGGTGGGCTTCTCCATCTCCATCCCGCCCATGTTGGGGTGGAGAAGCGCGGAGGACCGCGCCAACCCGGACGAGTGCATCATCAGCCAGGACCCGGGCTACACCATCTACTCCACCTTCGGGGCGTTCTACATCCCCCTCATCCTCATGCTGGTCCTCTACGGGCGGATCTTCAAGGCGGCTCGCTTCCGGATCCGGAAGACGGTGAGGAAAGAGAAAGTGAAAGCCGACAGGTGCTTGACTTTGTCCCCGGCGGAGGCGACCAGGCCGTGCGTAAACGGCGCCGTGCAGTTCGGCGACGAGGGCGAGTCCCTGGAGGTGGTGGAGGTGAGCAGCTCCAAGAGCCACCTGGCCCTGCCCAACACGCCGCAGTCGTCGTCGTCGCACGAAAACCTCAACGAGAGGAACTGCGGCGCCAAGCGCAAGTTGGCCCTGGCACGGGAGCGCAAGACGGTGAAGACGCTGGGCATCATCATGGGCACCTTCATCTTCTGCTGGCTGCCCTTCTTCATCGTGGCCCTGGTGCTGCCTTTCTGCGCCGAGAGCTGCTTCATGCCGGACTGGCTGGGCGCCGTCATCAACTGGCTGGGCTACTCCAACTCCCTGCTCAACCCCATCATCTACGCCTACTTCAACAAGGACTTCCAAAGTGCTTTCAAGAAGATAGTCAAGTGCAAATTCCACAGGCCGTGAGCGCGGCGCCACGACGTTAGGTACACCTGGCAGAGAGTCACATGTGGCGTGTTGACATGTGGGGTCAAATGTTGTTTACGCAGCGCAGCGCCCCCTGCAGTTGCCTTGTTGAACTTGCAGGTACAGAGGGACACACATTTGACTGACAAGAGGTAATCATTTAAATGTTTTTATTTATTTTTTACTTCCTTTAATTTTTACTTTGGGTAATATATTTTTCATTTAATACTGCTCAATTCGTATATGTTTGGTAACTCTTTAGTATGGGGAACAAAGACTTAATTAAGAGTTATTTGGACAATAGGGGAACAAATTGTAAGTAACAAAGACTTAATTTAGAGCAGGGGTGTCCAAAGTGCGGCCCGGGGGCTATTTGCGGCCCGCAGCTAATTGTTTAGCGGCCCGCCACACATTCTGGAAATGCCATTGCAAAAATCAAAAAAACATTAAAAAAGTGGATTGAGGTGAAATCTAACTAGAAAAAGTTGCAATGTTGACACAAAGCTGTTTTTTTCCTTTTGTCCATATCTATTTTCCTTTTTTTGTCATTGCTCAAAAAACAAAAAAAAAAGACAAAAAATGAATGTTATAATGAATTATTGACCTATGCAAGGCTCCAATTACTTCAAATATTTCACATTAAAATGTTTTATGTGGAAAAAATATTGCATATATTGTGTGGTTGCCATATAAAAACATCCAAGTTTTTCTTTGACAAAAGAGCATAAAACGAACAAAATAATAGTTCAAACGTAAAATCGACAGATACTGTATATCTGAAGTTGATCTCGTAACTTAAGGGACGGCATGGCGAAGTTGGTAGAGTGGCTGTGCCAGCAATCGGAGTGTTGCTGGTTACTGGGGTTCAATTCCCACCTTCTACCTTACTAGTCACGTCCGTTGTGTCCTTGGGCAAGACACTTCACCCTTTGCCTCTGATGGCTGCTGGTTAGCGCCTTGCATGGCAGCTCCCGCCATCAGTGTGTGAATGGGTAAATGTGGAAATACTGTCAAAGTGCTTTGAGTACCTTAAAGGTAGAAAAGCGCTATACAAGTATAACTCATTTATCATTTATAAGTGTTGAAAGTAAAACAAATAATAATACAAAATTATCACTTTATGAGCGGGGTACCTTTTGGATCCCAAAGATATTTAGTGGGATTTTATTTATCTTTTCACTGTGATTAATCAAAAATAATAATATGAAAATAAAATCAATGGTGTCATGCATTATTGATCTTTTCAGGGCTCCAATTACTTCACATCAAACATTGCTTTCTGAATGTTTTGGGCGGTGGGGGAAATACTGCATATTTCAGTTTTACTATAAAAAACAAAGATGTCTCTGACAGAAAAGGCATATATAATAATAGGCAATACTAATTTGACTTGTTTTTACCATTTTAATGACTGACCCTTTACTGGCCCTAGGAGCCCTAAATGTTAAAAAAAAAAAAAATCTATATATTTTGTTATGGTTTGAAAATAAAAAATATCAAAATGGCCCCCGCATGTTTTCATTTTTCCATGTGCGGCCCTCAGTGGAAAAAGTTTGGACACCCCTGATTTAGAGTTATTTGGTTAGGGTTAGGGTTAGAGGGTTAGGGTTATGGCCATGCAGAATAAGGCATTAATATGTACTGAATAATGACTAATTAAGAGCCAATATGTTACTAATTTGCATGTTAATAAGCAACTAATTAATGGTGAATATGTGTTCCCCATACTAAAGTGTTACCATTTTTTCTTTACTGCATTTATATTTATTTAACATGATGTATTGCAGTGGTTCTAAAACTTTTTTTCATCACGTACCACCTCAGGAAACACTCCAAAGTACCACCATAATGACCGACGTTAAAATACAGTAGCGTAGCAGGCCTAAATATTAATTAAAAACATGGGGAACAAAGACTTAATTAAGAGTTATTTGGACACTAGGGGAACATATTGTAAGTAACAAAGACTTAATTTAGAGGTATTTGGTTAGGGTTAGGGTTAGGGTTATGGCCATGCAGAATAAGGAATTAATAAGTACTTAATAATGACTAATTAAGAGCCAATATGCTACTAATTTGCATGTTAATAAGCAACTAATTAATGGTGAATATGTGTTCCTCATACTAAAGTGTTACCATTTTTTCTTTCCTGCATCTATATTTATTTAACATGATGTACTGCAGTGGTTCTCAAACTTTTTTTCACCACGTACCACCTCAGAAAACACTCCCAAGTACCAGCATAATGACCGACATTAAAATACAGTAGCGTAGTAGGCCTAAATATTAATTAAAAACAAGGCAGATGATTTATTCAACAAGTATATTAAACATTTTCGGCCACTGTTACATTACACCCAATTTGAACAGTAACACTGTCTTTGAATATAGGACAAGAAAACACTGTACTTAAATATGGAATCAAAATGATTTAATACTGATACTCTTGGAGAGGTATGAACCAATACATAGTTGTTTTTATTTGATCACAGTAGTCCCTCGTGTATCGCTATTAATTGGTTTTGTACATGATTGCCATATAGGAATTCCTGCAAGTAGGAATCATTAATTGTATATTGAATATTTTATAGTTTTTGAGTACCTGTTTATAACCATCCAAATAATAAGAATATTTTTTTTTATTATGAGAGCTTTCTAGACATGAAACAACACCCTCCAAGTACCAACCTACTGACCAACTTTGTAATACAAACGCATAGTAGGCCTAAGTATTAATTAAAAACAAGGCAGAGGTTTTATTTAATATTTTTGGCCACTGTAACATTACACACAATTTGAACAGTAACACTGTCTCTGAATATGAATATGAAATTAAATGAAATTACATTATTTCCGTCATATAATCAAACATTTTGTGTGATCAATTTAACAGCACAGATTATGCATATTAACAATCATACACATACACACACAACAAGAAAAAGAATGACCGGAAAAGGAATAGGCTGAAGCCAAGGCTTATATTTGCCTATCCTATACACTCACTGAAAATTAGATTGCCTGCAACATCAATATAGGACAAGAAAACACTGTAATTAAATAATGAATCAAATCTTTGGCGTGCCACATATGCCACAGTTTCACTGATATAATACTGTTGGAGGGGTATGAACCAATAAATAATATATATATATATATATATTTTTAACACAGTAGTCCCTCGTTTATCGCTATTCATTGGTTCCGTGCATGACTGCAATATAAAAATTCCCGCAAGTAGGAATCTTACATTGTAAATAGAATATTTTCATCGTTAGAGTACAACAAAACTATTAATAACCAACCTAATACGTTTTTTTTTACATTATGAGCGCTTTCTAGACATGCAATTACACCCTTTAGTCAACTTTACACTCTTTTAATCCAATACAACAGTGGTTTTCAAACTTTTTTTTATAATTTTTTTTTTTACCAAGAACCACCTCAGAAAACAACAACCAACATTGTAATACAAACACAAAGTAGGCCTAAGTATTAATTTAAAAAAAAGGCAAAGGTTTTATTTAAGAAGTTTATTTAATATTTTTGGCCACTGTAACATTACACACAATGCATACGCATGATCAACAATGATACTATATATATTTCTTTGGCGTACCACCAGTGGTACCCATGCCACAGTAGTCCCTCGTTTATCGCTATTAATTGGTTCCGTACATGACTGCAATATAGAAATCCCCGCAAGTAGGAATCATAAATTATAAATTGAATATGTTCATCGTTACAGCACAACAAACCTGTTTATAACCATCCAAATAACTTTTTTTTTAACATTATGAGAGCTTTCTAGACATGAAATAACACCCTTTAGTCAACTTTACACTCTTTTATTCCAATATAACATTGTTTCCTTAAATAAGAACCACCTCAGAAAACATGTGGCTGTCCGAGTACCAACAGACTGACCAACATTGTAATACAAACGCATAGTAGGCCTAAGTATTAATTAAATACAAGGCAGGGGTTTTATTTAAGAAGTATATTTTATATTTTTGGCCACTGTAACATTACACACAATGCATACCCATGATCAACAATAATACTCTATATACAGCACATATTTACACAATTCTTTGGCATACCACCAGTGGTACACATACCACAGTTTGATTATCACTGCAATATATATAATATATAAAGTAATGCTGCTAGATTCTGAATCAATCAGTGGCCACAATACTGATCGGTTTGGTCTCATCTAGTGGCCATGCTGTAAAAATGTTCATTATAAATTCACTGCAAATTTGCCGGCTCATAACTGCATCACCTAACAGTGACATGTATAGTATTTTACTGTGAAATAAAAGGGTATGGCAATTTTTACAGTAATTTGTTGTGATGTTACAGTTGGTTTTGATTACGGAATTTTACTGTAAAAAAATGCTTTGAAAATTGGTAAATTTTTACAGTGCAGTATTGATAGTTTTAGTTTATTTGGCCATTTTATGCTTGGAAATGCTTCATTTAGTCCTAACACATGTACATTATTTATTTGATGCCATTAATTTCAATGTAATAATTCGACCATCATTTTGGTTTTCACTTTGCGTCCTTTGTGATGGGGTCGATGCCTGCAGGTGTACCTAATAAAGTGTCCACTGAGCTTTCATATTGAAGGAGTCAGCCACATGTTGGAAGTTCCACAAAAAGGACATGTTAACTGACTGTATGGAGAGCAAAAAGACGATGATAATAACAATGCACATACTTGAATTCAAGCTCGGTCCATGTGCTACGTGTGTGTGTGTGTCTCCCAGGCCTCCGGTGCCAACAAACGACAACTAATTGTGCCAGCTCGCAGCTTCGTGTCGTGCCCACTGTGTGTGTTGTATGCCACCAGCAGTCAGCGTTGACGTATGCTCAATCCATGCATTTTTTTTCCCAGGTGGGGGTTGGTCATCATGAGCTTTGTAGCACTGAAACAACAATAATAAAAAAAAAAGCAGTCCAAATCAGTCTGCAAGCTGATTGTGTGTAAGGGGAAAAACAAAGGCGGAATGAGCCAGAAGAAGAAATGCAGGGCTGGTTATCAACGTCATATATCTTCATGTGCATTACAGGGCATTCATCTTGTACAGTACTGCTGGGGGGGTGCAGAGTCACTTATCATGCTGGTGATCAGGTTATCAGCGTGTCTGAGGCTCGTCTGCAAACGGACACAAACAAAGCACAGGCCCGGGCGGCGTGCGGTAACACGCACACAGATTTGCATTGGCTTTGAGAAGCCACGATATTAGGGACGTCTGCACAGTCAAGTGAGCGCTCATGCAACGTTTGTGTCAAACTTGACGACGTTGACACAGCCAGAGAGAATGTATCCTTTATTGCAGGGGTCCCCAAACTACGGCCCGCGGGCCAGATACGGCCCGCCATAGTCCAAAACCCGGCCCGCGGGTAGTACCAAGTAAAAAAAAAAAAAAAAAAAAAAAATTTTTTTTTTTTTTTTTTTAAATTATTATTTTGTTAATCTGTTCTTTTTCACCCATCCATCAATCCATTTTCTACCGCTTGTTACTGAGTCTCCTAGGCAGATACGGCACGCCAGCTTCCAAAATCCGGCCCGCGAGTAGTCCTGGCAAAATAGTAAATAAAAATTGTATTTATTTATTTTTTGATTATAATTTTTTTTAATCTGTCCTTTTTCGCCCATCCTACAATCCATTCTCTACCGCTTGTTACTGGGTCTCCTAGGCAGATAAGGCACGCCAGCATCCAAAATCCGGCCCGCGGGTAATACCAAATAAAAAAAATAAAAATTTTTTTATTATTATTATTATTTTTAATCTTTCCTTTTTCGGCCATTCATCAATCCATTTTCTACCGCTTGTTACCAGGTCTCCTAGGCAGATACTGCACGCCAGCGTCCAAAATTCAGCCTGCGGGTAGTCCAGACTAAAAAAAAAAAAGGTATATAAACATTTTTATTAAAGGGAAACTTCGGTTTTTTTCAACCTGGGCCCTGTTTTCATAATTTTTTCTGTATATGTGAGTGCTGGATAAAACATTTTTTGAGGTCGCGCCAGTATTGAGCAGGGCAGGCAGCCTCCAGCCCAGCTAACGCTCGTACACAGGGCAACTGGCTCTCGTCAAAATTCGGCCTATAAACATGCATTTTTTTCACACTGACAGGCTCAGATAGTTACAATGAGTGTCCGACAACATACTAGAAAGGAGAAATTAACGTATGTCTCTACCTTTAGCTGGAGATCGCTGTTTGTTGTGAGCTGTGTCCAAATCTCACCACGCTACAAATCTCGTTCCGAAATCTCGCGATAACTCCACAGTTGCCACAGTTTGGAAATGCGCACTCACGAACCATTGTTTTACTTTTATCCTTTTCTATAAAACTAAACTAACAGTCTTCGGTAACTTAGTCCAATACAAAATCACTTCGGTCGTCTCTCTTCACCTCAGTCAGGTAACTGTTTTTCCACCGGTGTTTTGTCGCGAGTTATCGCGAGATTTCGGAACGAGATTTGTAGCGTGGTGAGATTTGGACACAGCTCACAACAAACAGCGATCTCCAGCTAAAGGTAGAGACATACGTTAATTTCTCCTTTCTAGTATGTTGTCGGACACTCATTGTAACTATCTGAGCCTGTCAGTGTGAAAAAAATGCATGTTTATAGGCCGAATTTTGACGAGAGCCAGTTGCCCTGTGTACGAGCGTTAGCTGGGCTGGAGGCTGCCTGCCCTGCTCAATACTGGCGCGACCTCAAAAAATGTTTTATCCAGCACTCACATATACAGAAAAAATTATGAAAACAGGGCCCAGGTTGAAAAAAACCGAAGTTTCCCTTTAATCTGTCCTTTTTCGCCCATCCATCAATCTATTTTCTACCGCTTGTTATTGGGTCTCCTAGCCGCTCAAGCAAATCATATTGTCTAAAAATGCATTTTCCCAGCGGTAACGGGACGTCATCACGCTTGCGCCACAAAGGCGGCAAGTGCGCAATCTTTCAGTCAATTAGTGCACGAGGGGAAAAAACGGCGAAATCGTTGGGTAAATATAAATTATACTCAGAGTGTAGAGTTTTTAAACATCAGTGGACATATGACTTTTGTTCAGTTTAAGGAAAAGACAGTTTAGATTATATTTATATATATATATATATATATATATATATATATATATATATATATATATATATATATATATATATATATATATATATATATATATATATATATATATATATATATATATACATATATATATGTATATATATATATATACATATACATATATATATGTATATATATATATATATACAGGTATATATATATATATATATATATATATATATATATATATATATATATATATATATATATATATATATATATATATATATATATACACACAGCCCGGCCCAGTTTGGGGACCCCTGCTTTATAGGGAACATATTTAATCATCTGCATGCATGCCGTGCAGGAAAGAAAACATGTGAAAGGTCCTAGTTCGGGGGTCGGCAACCCGCGGCTCTAGAGCCCTAGTGGCTCTCTGGAGCTTTTTCAAAAATGTATGAAAAATAGAAAAAGATGAGGGGAAAAAAACATATTTCTTGTGTTAATAAGGTTTCTGTAATTGTTATAAAGCACACTGTTTATATTAAACATGCTTCACTGATTCGAGTATTTGGCAAGGGCCGTTTTGTCCTACTAATTTTGGCGGTCCTTGAACTCACTATAGTTTGTTTACATGTATAACTTTCTCCGACTTTCTAGGACAGGCCTGGGCAATTATTTTGACTCAGGGGGCCAAATTTAGAGAAAGAAATGTGTTTGGGGGTCGGTATATTTATTTTTACGAACACTAATACAAAAACTCACAATAATATGAGGGGCTTTCTGCTCCGCCACTCCCAGTCTGTGGAACGCTCTGACCACCTGAGGGTACCACAGACTGTGGATGCTTTTAAAAAAGGCTTGAAAACCCTTCTTTTTAAAAAAGCCTTTTGTTAGATGTATGCATACTAGTTCTAGCTGGTGAACTAGTTGTTCTAGTTTTTATTTTTATTTATTTTTATTATCTTTTAATTTTTTTTTTTTTAATACACTGTAGCACTTTGAGGTTGTTTGCTCAATGTAAAGTGCTTTTTACAAATGCAATCTATTATTATTATTATTATTAATGTCTGACTGAATGCTAAAAACGTTGTGACAGACCGCCTGAAAAAAGGGAATGGAATTTACATTTTTTTTACTGAATGAGACACCCAGAATGTACATGAAAATAAAGAATGTGGGATTTACAATATTAACTACGAACGATAAAACACTGAATATTGACAACATATTTGACATACACTTTCCATCTTAAACATCTAAATAAATATTTGGGAATGTCCGGCGGGCCAGATTGAAAAGCTTAATGGGCCGCATGTGGCCCCCGGGCCTTAATTTGCCCAGGTCTGTTCTAGGACGTGTTTTATGCAACTTATTTTTCTGTCTCATTTTGTCCACCAAACTTTTAAAGTTGTGCATGAATGCACAAAGGTGAGTTTTGTTGATGTTATTGACTTGTGTGGAGTGATAATCAGACATATTTGGTCACTGCAAGCTAAAGGATGCTAACATGCTATTTAGGCTATAGCTATATGTACATATTGCATCATTATGCCTCATTTTTTTGGTATATTTGAGGGCATTCAGTTTCCTTTATGTCCTCTTAATTCAATTTATATCTCATGACACACCATCTGTATGTAATATGGCTTTTAATTTTTTGCGGCTCTAGGCGGATTTGTTTTTGTATTTTTGCTCCAATATGGCTCTTTCTACATTTTGGGTTGCCAACCCCTGTCCTAGTTAAACATAATTCAATACAATTGCAGCCAGATGAAAATATTCTTATGAACGGAGTCATTTAAAAGGTCATCCATCCTTTTTCTGCTGTTCATCCGGTTACAAATAAAAGGCCCCCCCAAAAAATGTCAAAAATATATATATAAATGCAAAATAATATTTAAATGGAACAAATAAAGCATCATTCTGTAAAAAAAGTAGGGTGTGACAGCCTCTTATGTCCAACAGTACTTGTGGACCAGCCAGGACACCTTTGTCTACCGCTTGTCCCTTTTGGGGTCGCGGGGGGTGCTGGAGCCTATCTCAGCTGCATTCGGGCGGAAGGCGGGGTGCACCCTGGACAAGTCGCCACCTCATCGCAGGGCCAACACAGATAGACAGACAACATTCACACACTGGGGCCAATTTAGTGTTGCCAATCAACCTATCCACAGGTGCATGTCTGGGAACCCACGCAGTCAAGGGGAGAACATGCAAACTCCACACAGAAAGACCCCGAGTTCGGGGATCGAACCCAGGACATTCGTATTGTGAGGCACATGCACTAACCCCTGTTCCACCGTGCTGCCGCATTAGCGTTTTGCATATTGTTATTGTTCAGGGTTTTGTGCAGGGCTTGTAAAAGAGTTTTCAGGAAATTATATTATAACACTTGTGCATTTTGGCGGACCAGCCAGGACACCTCCGTTGTTGTGTCAAGCTTTAAAATCACTTTTACAGTTTTACAGTTGTATGCAGTGCTTGCAAACATTTCGTCACACCCTATACTGTTTTTATCATGACACGATATTTATTTATGTGCATGTGCGAGAGGAGCCAGATGAGGTGGTTTGGGCATCTGGTCAGGATGCCACCCGAACGCCTCCCTAGGGAGGTGTTTAGGGCACGGTAGGAGACCACGGGGAAGACCCAGGACACGTTGGGAAGACTATGTCTCCCGGCTGGCCTGGGAACGCCTCGGGATCCCCCGGGAAGAGCTGGACGAAGTGGCTGGGGAGAGGGAAGTCTGGGTTTCCCTGCTTAGGCTGCTGCCCCCGCGACCCAACCTCGGATAAGCGGAAGAAGATGGATGGATGGATGGTGCATATTGCATGGGCGGACCAGCCAGTACACCTCTTAAATTGTGTTAAAAATATTGTCGGTACTAACCATAAAGCGCAAAGTTGTGTACAGTGCTTGCAAAGTTTTTTTGCAGAAATTGTGTTACAGTACAATACTTTAAAAAAAAAAAAAGGAAAAAAAAAAAAGAAAATAAATTGTGTTACAGTACAATACTTGTGCACATTAGTGGACCAGCCAGGACACCTCTCTTTATATATAGAGCCAGTCAATAAAGAAAGGTACAAATAAAAGTCGTACTTAGATATTAAGAAAAACATAGATAATATAGTGTTAATATTCAAATATATGGTGTATTACAATTTTAAGATGTAATAACAAATGCAAAACAGTAAATTAGCCTAATGTACTGCAATAATGTGATCCCATTGACAGTAAAAGGTAAGGACTACAATTAAAACATAATTTAATATAATATAATGAAAACAAAATATGATGGCATGTCAGTATTAGAAATGCAAAAATGCTTAACAGTTGTAAAAAAGACACTAAAGTTGTCACGACATGGACTTTGGTGCAGTTTCCTGCGAGGATTGCTTTCCCAAGATGCTAACGGACATGGTGTGAAGGTAGAAACATGATTTAATTATAACTATAAAAAGGTACAAACGAAAAGCGCGCACAAGGCGGAGATACAAACTTGACTATGAAACAAAACTAGCACTTGGGCAAAACTATGGACATGAAATGAACAAAAACTTACGTGGCAAGGCATGAAGCATAAACTATGGAAAACATGAATCTCATGGGTAGCATGGGTCGCGGAGGTAACAGAAGGTAATGTCGCCAGGACGACCAACAGAAAAAGGACAGGCTTAAATAATAGTGACATGATTGCTGACAGGTGCGTGAGTCCGAACGTGAAAACAGGTGCAACTAATGGGTTGTCATGGAAACAAAAACAAACAAGAGTGGACAAACAGGAACTAAAAAGAGTCCAAAAACCAAACAGAATCTAGCCAAACAAAACATGATCAAAAGACATGACAAAAGTAAAATAAAAAAGTACACAGGCATAGTATTGGAAAAATATGCTTGAATGAACTGTATGTAAACAACAATTTAGATTTTTCAATAAGTTTAAAAATGTATACTTTTAAGTCATTTAACAAGCTGAACAATGCGCTACTGTATTTTATTATTGCAGGTGTGCAGATCGGCATCATATTGAATATTTTGATAAACATAAACATATACAGCTGTCAGTATGATGCGATGCAAACTGCGACCACAATAATAATCCAAACTGAGCAGCAATTATCCTTGAAAAAGGCGTGGATCTAATTAGGTGTTCCTAATGTTGTGTCCTGTGAGTGTGTGGCCTCATAAGTGGATAATAATGAAGTCACAGTATATGCAGTAAAACCTCTCACGTCAACCCCGGGCACAAATCTACTTAGAGCGGATGAAAAGATTAAAACAAAAAATGGAGGAGGAAAAAAAAAAAAAAAAGAATAAGTCTTAGGAAGGAGCCCACCCGCTGAGAGCTGCGCGGCGGACAAGGCGGGTGGCTTCTTGGCCGGTCGTCATGGCAACTTATCAACGCCAAGGCATCAGGGGGTCAGGGAGAGGCGGGGACAGACGGGAACACCAGACAGCATCGCAAAGTAGAGGCGACACCTGTGGCATACAAAAATAATGATGCGCTGTAGACGGAACTGATGATGTCCTACACCTACAGTACATAACACTGCAATAAATAATGCACACTTTTATTGACACTGTCACAGACAATTTTATTGTATCTCAATAAGTTGCTTATTTACTCAACTGCAGAGGGTATCAAACATATTATTGTTAGAGTGATGGCATTAATTAGCAAAAATGCTTTTAAAGTATGTTTTTTTCTCCTACAAATAAACTAGGTCAAAACAAATTCTCTGTCAAATATAATACTATGATAAAATTGCAATCTGCAATCTCTAATATTAATTATTTAATCATATAATTAAATGTGATTATTTATTTAAATATGTACTTTATTTCCAATATACTGTATATAATTGCATTTTATTTAGTATTATTATCACCGCCCCCCCCCCCCCCCCCCCCCCCCCCGCAACCCCGAGAGGGACACGCGGTAGAAAATGGATGGGATGGATATATATATATATATATATATATATATATATACAGTACAGGCCAAACGTTTAAACGTTTGGACACACCTTCTCATTTCAATGCGTTTTCTCTTTTTTTCATGACTATTTACATTGTAGATTGTCACTGAAGGCATCAAAACTATGACACCTGTTAAGTGAAAACCATTTCAGGTGACTACCTCTTGAAGCTCATCTAGAGAATGCCAAGAGTGTGCAAAGCGGTAATCAGAGCAAAGTGTGGCTATTTTGAAGAAACTAGAACATAAAACATGTTTTCAGTTACTTCACCTTTTTTTGTTAAGTACATAACTCCACATGTGTTCATTCATAGTTTTGATGCCTTCAGTGACAATCTACAATGTAAGTAGTCATGAAAATAAAGAAAACCCATTTAATGAGAAGGTGTGTACAAACTTTTGGCCTGTACTGTATATATATATATATATATATATATATATATATATATATATATATATATATATATATATATACACACACACGGACAGTTCATTATAGTATTTTTTAAACAGTACCGGTACGTTTATACTGTTTAAAGAACTACTATAAAAACTAGCCATATTTATACTTAGACTTAGACTTAGACTTAGACAAACTTTATGATCCACGAGGGAAAATGTTCCTCACAGTAGCTCAGTTACAAAGGATAGAAAGTGTAAGGATGGAAAGGACAATACAGGTATAAAAGAGACTAAAAATGTACCGTAGTAGCAATATAAAATATAACATATATGTAATATTTACATAATGTATGTACATTATATGATATATGCTGATATATTATATTATATTATTTTATATGATATGTTTGTATCATATATACAATATAATAACAATTACAAAATACAAAAACGATTGTCAATAAGGCTACCTTATGGAAATATCAGGTTTAAAGTCCATTCTGTCAGGCAATCCATCCCAAAGGTTCCAACTACTGTCCATTTCTTATCTTAAACAAATCAGCCCAGCAATTAAACCCTTGAGATGTTATACCTGCTAAAATAATGCTGGAGGTTATTGACACCATTGGTCCAAGCCTTGTTCTCCTTATTAACAGCTGCTTCAGGTTGGGTATTGTCTCCACTGCCCTGAAGCATGCTGTAGTCAGACCAATTCTAAAAAAGCATAACCTAGACCAGTGGTTCTTAACCTTGCTGGAGGTACCGAACCCCACCAGTTTCATATGCGCATTCACCGAACCATTTTTTAGTGAAAAATATATTTATTTTTTTTCAAATTCAAGACAAAGTTATATGTTTTTGGTAACACTTTAGTATGGGGAACATATTCTAAGTAACAAAGACTTAATTTAGAGTTTTTTGGACACTAGGGGAACATATTCTCAGTAACAAAGACTTCATTTAGAGTTATTTGGTTAGGGTTAGGGTTAGAGGGTTAGGGTCAGGGTTAGAGGGTTAGGGTTATAATAAGGCAATGCCGAATAAGGCATAAATAAGTACTTAATAATGACTAGTTAAGAGCCAATATGTTACTAATTTGCATGTTAATCAGTGTGTGAATGTGTGAATGTGTGTGTGTGAATGGGTGAATGTGGAAAATAGTGTCAAAGCGCTTTGAGTTCCTTAAAAAAAAAAGGTAGAAAAGCACTATACAAGTACGACCCATTTACCATTTAATAAGCAACTAATTAATGGTGAATATGTTCCTCATACTAAAGTGTTACCATGTTTTATTACTGGTGCACAAAATGAACCGTGCATGAACATCACCTTGTTCAAAGAACAAAACCAACACAGTGCATGAACTCACAACAAATTACACACCTGCAAATCAGTGTGACTTCTGCTGTTGCCGTATCCGTAATACGCCGATAGGGAGAAGTTTTTATTTACACAATGAGTCGGGTGTGTCTTGACCTCCGCCGAACCCCTGAGCCCGATTCACCGAACCCCTAGGGTTCGATCGAACCCAGGTTAAGAAAAACTGATCTAGACCCATCCATTCTATCCAAAATCTGTCCAATATCCCATCTACCCTTTCTGTTCAAGATCATGGAAAAACTTCAGCCATATCTGTCATTGCTAACAAGTTTCAATCAGGATTCAAAAGTCGCCACAGCACAGAATCAGCATTAATACAAGTCCAAATGACATTATTTTGGCCCTTGACACCAAAAATTCTGTTGTGCTAGTCCTTTTGGATCTCACAGGTGCCTTTGACACTGTGGACCACGCAGTTCTCATGTCCCGCCTACGTGGATCTGTGCTAAATAGGTTTTCCTCATACCTCTCCAAAAGGTCCTTTCAGTAATGATTCACGATCTCCACTTTATTCTGGTGTACTCCAGGGTTCAATCCTTGGGTCTATTCTTTGTTCTCTTTCCATGCTCCCGTTATGTTCAATCATATCTTCCACTTTTATGCTGATGATGTGCAGCTCCATTTGCTCGTTATGAGTGACTGACATGCACTCGATTCCCTCCATAGCTGTCTCAATGACATTAAACTAGCCGGCTTAGTGGCCTTGTGGTTAGAGTGTCCGCCCTGAGACTGGAAGGTCGTGAGTTCAAACCCCGGCCGAGTCGTACCAAAAGACTATAAAAATGGCACTCAGCATCAAGGGTTGGAATCGGGGGTTAAATCACCAAATGATTCCCTAGCGTGGGCGCACGCTGCTGCTCACTGCTCCCCTCACCTACCAGGGTGTCATGATCCGTGGTCCGGATCATGTTTTGTTTAGTTATGTTCTGTTAGTTTTGGACTCCCTTAGTTCCTGTTTTGTGCACCCTTGTTTATTTTAGTTACCATGGCGACCTATTAGTTTCACCTGCCTCATGTGTTCGGTACGCACCTGCTCTAATCAAGAGACTTTTATTTAAGCCTACCTTTGCCAGTTAGTCAGCCTGGCTTCATTGTTTGCGTCCTGCCTTTGCCAAGTGAGTTTTGGTTCCATGCTTTAGTCTGTGCTAAGTTGTAGCCTTACCTTCGGGTGCGATCGGCACCTTGTTCCGTCTGTTTGTTTTCTGTTTTGTACCTGTTTTGTGTTCATTTACGATTAAATCATGTCCTTACCTGCAAGTCCTGTCCGGAGTCGTCCGCTTGCTTCCTGGGAGAACAAACCCCGCATCACCATGCGACCCGGTTGTGACACAGGGGGTAAAAATGGGGATGGGTCATATGCAGAGGACGATTTTCACCACACCTAGTGTGTGTGTGACTACTATTGGAACTTTTTAACTATGGCTGTCACAGAATTTTGTGCATTTAAATGAGAGCAAAACAGAGTTAATTGTTTTTAGCCCTGATGCACGTCATAGTGCACCCAGCTTTAGCACCCCAGCCCTTGCTCCTGCAGCGCCCTTAAATTAGAAAAACAAATTAACTCCGTGGTTCCAGCAGGTTTTTTCCAGCTGAGACTTTTGACAAAGGTGAAGCCTTTTCTGCCGAAGGCAGACCTTGAAAAAAGCCATTCATTCTCTCATCAGCTCTAAACTGGACTACTGTAATGCCCTCTGTAATGGACTAAATCAGTCACTCCTCCACAAGCTCCAGATAGTACAAAATGCAGCTGCTCGCCTCTTCACTCATGTTCCAAAACATGTCCATATTACCCGGGTTCTCTTTAATCACCATTGGCCACCAGTCTGTTTTAAAATACATTTTAAAATCCTTCTTTTTGATTTTAAAGCCATCAATGGTCTGGCACCAGCATACTTGGCTGATATTTTAACTGTTAGCCACCCACCAAGGAATCTGCGCTCATCTTTACACACATCTGTGGAAGTACCAAGGACTAGAGTTAAAAAATGGGGTGATCGTACTTTTTTCGCACCCAAGTTAGGGAACTCCCTCCCATCTTAATTTGCGAGCCATCACGGAGCTAGTGTCATGATCATGGTCTAGATCATGTTTTGTTTAGTTATGTTCTGTTTGTTTAAAACTTCATAGTTCCTGTTTTTACACTCCCTTGTTTGGTCACCATGACAACTGATTAGTTTCACCTGTCCTCATGTGACTCACGCACCTGTTTCAATCATGACATTATTATTTAAGCCTGTTTTGCCAGTGAGTCGGGCTGGCGACATTACTCTGATTTTGCTCAATGGCTGATTTTGCCATTGATTCATGCTCTGCCAAGTAAGTTTTGTTTCATGTCCATAGTTTCTGCCCATGTGTTAGTTTTGTTCCCTGCGCCTAGTTTGTGTCTCAGCCTCGTGTGCGCCTTTTGTTTGTACCCTTTTGTAGTTTATAGTAAAGATTAAATCATGTTTTTACCTGCAAGCCTTGTCCGGTCAAGTCCGTTTGCGTCTCGGGAAAACAATCCTCGCAGTAAGCTGCGAAAAAGTCAACGTCCTGACAGCTAGAAGCTTTAAAATCTCAACTAAAAACATATTTGTTTACAATTGGCTATTAACAAACAATTGCCATAAGTATTTATTATTACTTTTTTAATATGCATGGTTTTACTTGCTTTTTAATTTATTTGTTATGTGAAGCACTTTGTGCACCATCTTGATGTTGTAAGGTGCTACACAAATTAGGGGTGGGCGATATGGACGAAAAAGTATATCTCAATATATTTTTGCTTAAACTCGATATTTTATATGTATCTCGATATATTTTTCGGTGAAAATATACATAAACAGATATACATTTTTGAGCAATATTCACTGAAATTGAAGCGAATGACAACTGTACTGTAAACACTTTTATAAACCCACTTAGTCAAGATGGGTATTAACAGCACAGAAAATAAACTGTTTAAGTAGCACATAATTACATAACATAAATACAATAGAACAATATTATTTCTACATAAAATAAATAACATAGCTGTGCAAATAATACGACATGTCTCAAACTCAGATAAAAAATACATTTGCAGGCAGGCCCTTTTTAATTCCCAGTCGACAATGTAATGGACTGTCACACATGTACGGTTCTGTCGTCCTACTAGAGGTGGTAAGTGACTTGACTTAATTGTGCGGCTACGATCTTCCTCACTTTGGCGTACATTTTCGCTTCAATATTCTCTGTTCTCCGACTCTCTCGTCGTCATTTGGGATGCGCACATCTGTTGTGATTTCCCGTCCTGATTCTATGACCCGCCCTATCTTGCCTCTGATTGGCCTGTCCGTAATGTTTTGCCCTAATTTTAACCAATCGTGACTCATCATTTTAAACCATCCATGGATTTTCTCATACGTAAATCAACCAATCATTGATCTTTCCAGTATATTTTGTCCTCTGCCCGTGGAGTTGCACTACTCAGTTCTCTTTCTCTTCTCCCTCTCTATTCTTTTGTAGCATGTAGCTTAGCTAACCGCTACATGGGTCTAGAAATAGCTACGCTACGGAAATCGTTACTTATTTAAAAAGTAGCGAAGCTACTGCCAAGCTGCTGGGAAATGTAGATACTGTCATAATCCGTGGCCCGGATCATGCTTTTGTTATGCTCTGTTATTTTTGGACCCCCTTAGTTCCTGTTTTGTGCACCTCTGGGTTTGTTTTGGTTTCTATGGGGATTAATTGGGTTCACCTGCCTCTGGTTAGAGGTCGGCACGCTCACCTGCAGTCGACCACTAATCAGAGAGCTATTTATTCACCTCTCTCGCCACACTCTTTCTGGCTTCTTTGTTTGCTTCATGCTCTCGTCAGGTAAGTTTGCTTGTCTCCTAGCCTATGCTAAGTTAGCTTCGAGTGTGTATATATATATATATATATATATATATATATATATATATATATATATATATATATATAAAAGATAAGGCAATAATTGTCAAGACTTTTGCAGGTCATAATGAAGTTTGAATAGTGTCTGGTTAAGCTTAAAGTCATGTTTTTTAACTTCTCGTTTGGGAAAGCTTATCACAGATCATGTGACCTGCATGTGAAAAGACCATAGCCTCAAACAGTGGTCGTCATGGTGAAGTCTATTTCTCATTTTCCAACAAAGAAAGAACATTCAGATCATCACATTTGGGTCTCGGTGATGGATTATCATCATTATTATTATTATCAAACGGATTAACTGTGCGGGTTTGTAATGTAGGACTGAATTTAATCCCACCCACTGTGGGATTTTTCCATGTAATGCACGCAGGTGGTGTCAGAGTGATAATGTAGGATCCTTTCCTTCACCTCCAACATTACATAACTTGCTGGGATTACAGGCTTTGTTTGCCTTGCATTGCCCTCCTCTACAGTCTTAAAACCATAATAGAATCTGTTTTATATTTTCCAATATTAATACATTTTATGAACATATTTTAAGCCTGTGGTGTTAGACATAAAGCTGCCTCTTCTTCTTGTTAAAACAATATGCAATCAAATAGTAAAAAAAGCAGCGTGAATGAGGATACATTTACTTTACCAAGGGGATTAATAATACATATTAACAGTTTTATTTATGTATATTTATATATTATATGCCACTTATACAAGACGGTTAGGATTAGGGGTTAGGGTTAGACAATGTATTTATTTGTATCATTACAGTACTTAGTGGCTAGTCACTTTTATGTTTTTTTCAGAATTTTGCAAGGTTTATTGTTTGCAAATATTAATAATTTCATATTCAAGTCTTATATATAGTCATAGATCATTTCAATTTCACTATCTATACTGCATGATACTCCCTTGTTTTTGTGCCTTTTCCGGGAATGACTTTCTTCAGGTTTCTGATTGGCTAATGTAGGTGTCTGCTAACTTATTTTTTGTGGATAGAGATTTTATTTACCAACGTTATGTGCCTTAATGCAAGTTGGCCAGTGGTCAACTGACAATAAATATTTCAGATTCAATATAGAGTACTGTATTTTTCAGACTATAAGTCGCAGTTTTTTTCATAGTTTGGCCGGGGGTGCGATTTATACCAAGGAGCGACTTATGTGTGAAATTTTTAACACATTACCGTAAAATATCAAATAATATTATTTAGCTCATTCACGTAAGAGACTAGACGTATAATATTTCATCGGATAACGTACACTTATTCAGCCTGTTGTTCACTATTCTTTATTTATTTTAAATTGCCTTTCAAATGTCTATTCTTGGTGTTGGGTTTTATCAAATACAATTCCCCCAAAAATGCGACTTATACTCCAGTGCGACTTATATATGTATTTTCTTTATTATGCATTTTCGGCCGGTGCGACTTATACTGCGGTGCGACTTATTCTCCGAAAAATACGTTAGTAGAAATCACTTCCACAATCTCTCATAATCTTTATAGTACTACAGTATTAATACACAGCACCATCTGCCCAATGAATTCTGCCTAGCGCTAACATTCCAGGGAGTTCCTGCTAAATTTGATAGCTCATTCATTCGATAGCTAAAAAAATAAAAAAGACACGATACAGTATATTAGTTGAGATGTTTTATTTTTCCCATAATTATATATTTATGTTTGTGTTGTTTACAGTATTACATTGATTACAGATGTCCGATAATATCGGATTGCCGATATTATCAGCCGATAAATGCTTTAAAATGTAATATCGGAAATTATCGGTATCGGTTTCAAAAAGTAAAATGTATGACTTTTTAAAACGCCGCTGTACGGAGTGGTACACGGACATAGGGAGAAGTACAGAGCGCCATAAACCTTAAAGGCACTGCCTTTGCGTGCCGGCCCAAACACATAATATCTACGGCTTTTCACACAAACAAGTGAATGCAATTCATACTTGGTCAACAGCCATACAGGTCACACTGAGGGTGCCCGTATAAACAACTTTAACACTGTTACAAATATGCGCCACACTGTGAACCCACACCAAACAAGAATGACAAACACCTTTCGGGAGAACATCCGCTCCGTAACACAACATTAACACAACAGAACAAATACCCAGAACCCCTTGCAGCACTAACTCTTCCGGGACGCTACATTATACACCCCCATCTACCCCCTACCCCCTACCCCCCACACCTCAACCCTGCCCACCCCACCCCACCCCGCCCACTTCAATTTCCTCATGCTCTCTCAGGGAGAGCATGTCCCAGATCCCAAGCTGCTGTTTTGAGGCATGTTAAAATAATAAATATGGCAGTGCCATGTTGGCATTTTTTTCCATAACTTGAGTTGATTTATTTTGAAAAACCTTGTTACATTGTTTAATGCATCCAGCGGGGCATCACAACAAAATTAGGCATAATAATGTGTTAATTCCACGACTGTATATATCGGTATCAGTTGATATCGGAATCGGTAATTAAGAGTTGGACAATATCGGAATATCAGATGTCGGCAAAAAAGCCATTATCGGACATCTCTAACATTGATGTTAGAAAAAATACATAATCTTAAATATTTACATAAAAAAACAGTGCAGGAGTATGTAGTGTTCCTGTTACAGTATGCTGAATATACTGTAAATAAAAATAATTCAACTGAATAATTGCATGAAAAGTGTTGGGCAAAAAAATGACCCTGCTTCAGGACCGGGCTTTTTGCTTATGGTTTTAAGCCTAAAATGTTGTGGGGCAGTCATTAAGAGATGGGAGGAGCGGCAAACCTCCTTCTGACGTGGAGAAATAACGACGGGGCGGTTTTATGACAGGGCATTTTTATGTTTATTCGTAGCATAACAAATGGAGATAGAGGACCGGCACGGTGCGTTCAAGGACAGCAAACAGAATAAACAATGTTTAATGCAGCCTGCCAACTCGCGCCAAACAATCCGACGCCCGGCGAGCAGTGATGAGGTGTGTCACGGCTTTATCAGCATTTACAAGCACTTATCTTGCCTGACATACTTGGTTCCCCCTTGCAGCACACATTCAGAACGTAAAAACAGCATAACAAAACACTTAAAGGGGACTTTTTATGCAAAACCAACTTTTACTACTTATTGGTATTCGTTTTTGTGTGTTTGTGATATGCAAGTCTCGAAAACTTGAAATCAAAACCATGGAGGCATGGCGAAGATTAGGGTTGTCCCGATACCAATATTTTACATTTATATTGATACTTTTCAAAATAAAGGGGACTACAAAAAATGAATTACTGGTACATTCTAACAGAAAATCTTACGATACAATAAAGATACATTTTAGAAGATTGGATTCAAAATTAAAAGGCATTAAACATACTGGGCTTTTCTCATTGCCCTCAAAGAACAAGTTACAATTTTCCATATGACATACAGTCTTTCATAATATACACTGTAAAAAAATTATGAGCAAATGCTAAATAGCAACAGTAGAACACTGTAAAATCAAAAATAGTTTATCAAAGTAGTAAGTGCATATACCAAGAAACAGTAGCTAACCTAAATTACTATGGTTATAATTAGAGATGTCCGATAATGGCTTTTTTGCCGATTTCCGATTTTCCGATATTGTCCAACTCTTAATTACAGATTCCGATATCAACCGATACCGATATATACAGTCGTGGAATTAACACATTATTATGCCTAATTCTGTTGTGATGCCCCGCTGGATGCATTAAACAATGTAACAAGGTTTTCCAAAATAAATCAACTCAAGTTATGGAAAAAAATGCCTACATGGCACCGCCATATTTATTATTGAAGTCACAAAGTGCATCATTGTTTTTAACATGCCTCAAAACAGCAGCTTGGAATTTGGGACTAAGGCTGAAACGACGCGTCGACGTAGTCGACGTCATCGGTTATGTAAATACGTCGACGCCGTTTTTGTGCGTCGACGCGTCGCATAATTACGTCACACTACCGTCATGGCGGAGCGCAAAGCAGACTGTGCGAGCGAGGGGAAAAACGCACGCCAAAAGTCGTCAAAAGTGTGGGAGTATTTCAATACACAGCCTAATAATGTTGTTGTATGCACACTGTGTCGAGCGGAAATGGCCTATCATAGCAGCACAACGGCTATGAACGAACATTTGAAAAGAAACCCATCAACCATCAACTAGTCAATCGTCCGCGTTAGCATACGTTGTCATCATTACACAAAAACATGAATGTGTCATTTGTATCTGCTAGGGGTGTAACGGTATGTGTTTTGTATTGAACCGTTTCGGTACGAGGCTTTCGGTTCGGTACGGGGGTGTACCGAACGAGTTTCTAAGCTAAAGCTAACTTTAGCTGCTAAAGTCTTAACAAGTTGCTTTGCTTCTCTGCCTCTGTCTCAGCACGCAGCATTGTCCCACCCACACAACCATCTGATTGGTACACACGCAGCATTGTCCCACCCACACAACCATCTGATAGGTACACACGCAGCATTGTCCCACCCATACAACCATCTGATTGGTACACACGCAGCATTGTCCCACCCACACAACCATCTGATTGGTACACACGAAGCATTATCAGCCAATCAGCAGTGCGTATTCATAGCGCATGTAGTCAGCGCTTCAGCGTCGAGCAGATAGGTGTTTAGCAGGTGAGCATCAAGCAGCGGACTCTCCCCAAATGATAATAAACACCTCTCAGTCAACTACTAGTAACATCACTATGAGCCCGTTGACCTTCTAGAAACTTAAACTGCAGCTCAGCTCGCTCGCAGTCCTGGTTTGAGGTGAAGGCTAATTACCTCTCAGTTCCAGCCACATCGACCCCTTCTGAGCGCCTATTTTCAGCTGCTGGGAATATTGTAAACAAGAAAAGAAGCAAAGCAAGTAGACATGCTAACCTTTCTTCATTACAACTGTTAGTCACTCACTGGAATGAGTAGAATTGGTTATTGTGTACTGTGTTGGACTGGATGTTTATTTTGCACATTTTAAAAGCAATACTTAATGTTTACAGTGCTCCAGAATATTTAGATTGGCACTTTTTTGTATTGGATGTTTATCTTTATTTTTGCACATTTTAGCAAATAAGCAATACTTTCACTTTTGTTGAAATGTTTACACTGTTGTTACAGAATATTTCGTTTTGCACTTTTTTGTATTGGATGTTTATCTTTATTTTTGCACATTTTAAAGCAAAATAAGCAATACTTTTACTTTTGAAATGCTTATACTATTTCAGAATATTAAGATTTGCACTGGATGTTTACTTTTATATTTGCACATTAAAAAGCAAATAAGCTACTTTTAATTTTGTTAAATGTTAAAAGTTTTAAATGTTTACATTGTTACAGAATATTTTGTCATGTTGTTGTCAATGTTGACTGAGTGGCCATACTTTTTTTTTTTGTAAATAAAAGCCATGCCTTTTGAAAAAACTGGCCTACTTTTATTTTTTCATCTTCATTTTAAATAAAATAAAATAAAAAATAATCGGTAAAAGGAAAAATAATCTATAGATGAATCGAAAAAATAATCTATAGATTAACCGATTAATCGAAAAAATAATCTATAGATTAATCGATAGAAAAATAATCGTTAGCTGCAGCCTTATTTGGGACATGCTCTCCCTGAGAGAGCATGAGGAGGTTGAGGTGGGCGGGGTTGGGGGGGCGGGGTTTTTTAGGAGGTAGCGGGGGTGTATATTGTAGCGTCCCGGAAGGGTTAGTGCTGCAAGGGGTTCTGGGTATTTGTTGTGTTGTGTTTATGTTGTGTTACGGTGCGGATGTTCTCCTGAAATGTGTTTGTCATTCTTGTTTGGTGTGGGTTCACAGTGTGGCGCATATTTGTAACAGTGTTAAAGTTGTTTATATGGCCACCCTCAGTGTGACCTGTATGGCTGTTGACCAACTATGCATTGCATTCACTTGTGTGCGTGAAAAGCCATAGATGTTATGTGATTGGGCCGGCACGCAAAGGCAGTGCCTTTAAGGTTAATTTGTCGCTCTGAACTTCTCCCTACGTCCGTGCACCACTCCGTACAGCGGCATTTTAAAAAGTCATAAATGTTACTTTATGAAACCGATACCGATAATTTCCGATATCACATTTTAAAGCATTTATCGGCCGATAATATAGGCAGTCCGATATTATCGGACATCTCTAGTTATAATATGTAGAAAACACATAACTTTACTTTACATAACCTGTAAAAATAATGACAAATTGTAAAACCATCAATCAATCAATCAAAGTTTATTTATATAGCCCTTAATCACAAGTGTCTCAAAGGGCTGCACAAGCCACAACGACATCCTCGGCTCAGATCCCACATCAGGGCAAGAAATAACTCAACCCAATGGGATACAATGAGAAACCTTGGCGGGGAAGTAATGGGTCCCGTTGAATTTTTCATAGTTTTTTGTTCTAATTTGATTGAGTTTTTTGTTGTAATTTGGGACCTGTTTTGTTTGTCTATAGAATGTGTCGCAGGCCAATAAAAATCGCGCTGCGGGCCGCAAATGGCCCCCGGCCCGCAAATGGCCGCCGGCCGGCACTTTGGACACCCCTGCTGTATGTGGACAAAAAGTAATATTGTCGATTGACCCGGGTCCCAACTTTGACCATTTAGTCCCTCGTATTTCATTTTGTGGTAAAACGAGCCATAATGATGCCCACTACAGGTTGAACACTGGCTCTTGAACGTCCATCCATCCATTTTCTACCGCTTGTCCATTTCGGGGTCGCGGGGGGTGCTGGAGCCTATCTCAGCTGCATTCGGGCGGAAGGCAGTGTACACCCTGGACAAGTCGCCACCTCATCGCAGGGCCAACACAGATAGACAGACAACATTCACACTCACATTCACACACTAGGGCCAATTTTAGTGTTGCCAATCAACCTATCCCCAGGTGCGTGTCTTTGGAGGTGGGAGGAAGCCGGAGTACCCGGAGGGAACCCACGCAGTCACGGGGAGAACATGCAAACTCCACACAGAAAGATTCCGAGCCCGGGATTGAACTCAGGACCTTCGTATTGTGAGGCACATGCACTAACCCCTGTCCAACCGTGCTGCCCCGCTCTTGAACGTGAATGTACTTATTTGTTTGGCTGGAGGCAGCAGAAGAAAGCAATTTTAGCGTGCTGACACACTTTACATGCGCCTCGGCTTGGCAACATACCCGCCGCAAAATACCGGTATTTTTCAATGCCCCCTCACGTGACAGAAAGGAGGTTATAAATTACCAATTATTGTCACACACACTAGGTGTGGTGAAATTATCCTCTGCATTTGGCCCATCCCCTTGTTTACCCCCTGGGAGGTGAGTGGAGCAGTGAGCAGCAGCAGTAGGCGCGCCCGGGAATCATTTTGCTGATTTAACCCCCAATTCCATCCCTTGATGCTGAGTGCCAAGCAGGGAGGTAATGGGTCCCATTTTTATAGTCTTTGGTATGAACTCACGACCTACCGATCTCATAAAAGTGACCATAGAGCAAAATGTGTGCACAATTTACAGCAAAGCATATCAAATACATGTTATCTAGACCAGTGTTTTTCAACCTTTTTTGAGCCAAGGTACATTTTTTGCGTTGAAAAAATCCGGAGGCACACCACCAGCACAAATCGTTAAAAAACTAAACTCAGTTGACAGTAAAAAGTCGTTGTCGCAATTGTCGGATATGAATTCAAACCATAACCAACCATGCATCACTATAGCACTTGTCTCAGAGTAGGTCTACTGTCACGACCTGTCACATCCAGCCGTGACTTATTTTGAGTTTTTTGCTGTTTTCCTGTGTGTAGTGTTTTAGTTCTTGTCTTGCGCTCCTATTTTGGTGTTGATTGTCATGTCATGTACAAATGTACTTTGTGGACGCCGTCTGCTCCACACGCTGTAAGTCTTTGCTGTC
This sequence comes from Entelurus aequoreus, assembly GCF_033978785.1. Classification (NCBI taxonomy): domain Eukaryota; kingdom Metazoa; phylum Chordata; class Actinopteri; order Syngnathiformes; family Syngnathidae; genus Entelurus; species Entelurus aequoreus. The sequence continues at coordinate 43,113,844 of NC_084747.1, forward strand.
GTCCAGCATTCTGTTTTTGTTTACTTTGTAGCCAGTTCAGTTTTAGTTTCATTCTGCATAGCCTTCTCTAAGCTTCAATGCCTTTTCTTAGGGGCACTCACCTTTTGTTTATTTTTGGTTTAAGCATTAGTTAGCTTTTTACCTGCACACTGCCTCCCGCTGTTTCTGACATCTACAATGCAATTAGCTACCTGCTGCCACCTACTGATATGGAAGAGTATTACACGGTTACTCCGCCGAGCTCTAGGCAGCACCGACACTCAACAACAACACATGATTTGCAAACTATAATTACTGGTTTGCAAAAAATATTTTTAACCTAAATAGGTGAAATTAGATAATCTCCTACGGCACACCAGACTGTATCTCCGCACAGTGGTTGAAAAACACTGATCTAGACCACAAGAAAGTTTGTTGAATGTAGATTACAATTAAGCATCATAGGTACTCTTTGACACAATATTTGCACTCCACAAAATAATTCACAAAAAAGAAAACTTTGGTTAGAATTGCCGCAGTGACATTAACTGTTAATAATATGAAGGAAATGTACACTTGTGTGTGGCTGAAATATTACCTGTAGTTGCCTCACAGTGGGTGTAGAGGATAGATATTTGTATGCGTACTGTCTTCTCGCTGAGTGCCCCCCTCCCAGTGTCAGCCCAAAGTAATGCTCATCAAATAAGATGAAGTCCAAAACAAGTCGGTTTGGACTTTTATCGCCTCAGGCAACTTGTTTTTTTTTACTCTGTTTTTGTTGCGGAGATGAGAGACAAAGAGACGTTGCTGAGGAAACATGGCTCGGCTTATTTCATCACGTCCGCCGCTCGTCATCATGCAAAGAGCGTTGCCAAGACTTAAGACGTACCGCTTTTAAATGAACTCTGCTGGAAACCGCTGCCAACTCTTGCCGTGTCCTGTAAAGAGGTTCACTTTTTCAGCCTTTGGCTTCAGGGGCAACTCCATGTGTCATTTCCTTCCTGTTATTCCCGTTAAAATCTGCAAATCAATGCTTTTAGCGGTTAGGCCTGGCGCTGTTACTTAATGCATAACATCCTTTTTTTTATGTCTGCTGTATGTGTGTGTGTGTGTGTGTGTGTGTGTGTGTGTGTGTGTGTGTGTGTGTGTGTGTGTGTGTGTGTGTGTGTGTGTGTGTGTACTTGTATTTCTACCCTTCTTGAGACATCAACAAGGAAAAAGTACCTTCCATATGAGGACCGGTGAACAAGTTAGGACCGAAATCATGGTCCCAATATGGAAAACCATTGCATCGAATAGAGAATGTCTCAATTGCACCCCCTGGTGGTGAAATCTATCAACATTAGGGTGGTCCCAAAATGACTCTGTGTCGGTTTAAAAAGTGCTCCCTCTCTGGTCAACATATGAAATAACAAGTGTGTGTGTAAAACATTTTTAAGCGCTCCCCCTCTGGTCAACATATGAAATAACAAGTGTGTAAACATTTTAAGTGCTCCCCCTCTGGTCAACATATGAAATAACAAGTGTGTGTAAAAGTTTTTAAGTGCTCCCCCTCTGGTCAACATATGAAATAACAAGTGTGTGTAAAAGTTTTTAAGTGCTTCCCCTCTGGTCAACATATGAAATAACAAGTGTGTGTAAACATTTTTAAGTGCTCCCCCTCTGGTCAACATATGAAATAACAAGTGTTTGTAAAAGTTTTTAAGTGCTCCCCCTCTGGTCAACATGTGAAATAACAAGTGTGTGTAAACATTTTTAAGTGCTCCCCCTTTGGTCAACATATGAAATAACAAGTGTGTGTAAACATTTTTAAGTGCTCCCCCTCTGGTCAACAAATGAAATAACAAGTGTGTGTAAAACATTTCAAGTGCTCCCCCTCTGGTCAACATATGAAATAACAAGTGTGTGTAAAAAATGTTAAGTGCACCCCCTCTGGTCAACATATGAAATTACAAGTGTGTGTAAGAAATTGAAATGAGCCCCCTTTGGCCACAATTAATAAAACAAATAAAATAAATATGTATACAGCGACATACTGTAATAACTTGATGTAAATAACAAATATTGAAAACCAATTACAAACAAAAAATAAAAAATAAAATAAATGAACTAAAAGCGGTTTTTCTCTCAAAATGTGTCGACTTCTTTCTTATAAAATTCGATACAATTTATCATGTTCTTTCTGTTTCTGTAATGCAATATTTTCTCGTAAAATTATTAATTTAAAAAAATAATATTATTACTTTATAATGCAAAATGGTGACATTTGTCATATAAGTGCCCCCCCTCTGGTCAACATATGAAATAATAAGTGTGTGTAAACATTTTTAAGTGCTCCCCCTCTGGTCAACATATGAAATAACAAGTGTGTGTAAAAGTTTTTAAGTGCCCCCCCTCTGGTCAACATATGAAATAACAAGTGTGTGTAAAAAATATTAAGTGCACCCCCTCTGGTCAACATATGAAAGTACAAGTGTGTGTAAGAAATTTAAATGAGCCCCCTTTGGCCACAAGTAATAAAACAAATAAAATAAATATGTATACAGCGACACACTGTAATAACTTGAAGTAAATAATAAATATTGAAAACCAATTACAAACAAAAAATAAAAAATAAAATTAATTAACTAAAAGCTGTTTCTCTCTCAAAATGTGTCGACTTCTTTCTTATAAAATTGGATACAATTTCTCATATTCTTTCTGTTTCTGTAACATTGCAAATATTTTCTCGTAAAATTATTAATTTAAAAAAATAATATTATTACTTTTTAATGCAAAATGGTGACATTTGTCATATAAGTGCTCCCCCTTTGGTCAACATATGAAATAACAAGTGTGTGTAAAAACATTTAAGTGCTCCCCCTCTGGTCAACATATGAAATAACAAGTGTGTGTAAGAAATTGAAATGCGGCCCCTTTGGCCAAAATTAATTTAAAAAAATGTAATAAATATGTATATAGAGACATACTGTAATAACTTGAAGTAATTCATGAAGATTAAAAAACAATTACAAACAAAAAAAGCAAAAAACCCAAAAAACTAAAAGCTTACCTTTTTTATATTGTCATAGTATGTATATATTATCAATGTTGTAAATACAAATCTTTATATATCTAGTGGTCCTAAAGAGGGAGGCATTTTTCACAGGTCTCAAGAAGGTAATAAATACAAGAATGTGTGTGTGTGTGTGTGTGTGTGTGCGTGTGTGTGATGTGTGTGTGTGTGTGTCCTCTGAGTGGTCTTTCCTTTCAGTCATGTTGTTTAGGCTGCCAGCAAGACATTGGCACCACAGTACAAAGTGACTTCAATGCATTTCACTGGGGGGCATACAGCATAACATTATGAACCTGATCCGCTAATTATCACATCATCTAATAACAAGTGCTAAATAGCGCGTGCAAACTGAAGAATTGGGCCTACAATTAGGCGTGTTGCGGGTGATCTTTTAAAACTGTGTGCATAATTGTGGTCCAGACCGCCTTATTTATGGAGGATCTGCTATGTAAAACCAACTTTGCTTACCTGTTGGTACCTGTTTTTGTGTATTTGGGATCTGCATAAGTCCCGGAAACATTTGAAATCAAACCATGGAGGCATGGCGGAGATATTTATTTTTTAAAAATTGCCTTTTTTCATACTTCCTCCAAACAAGCTTATTGGAATTTGCCCAATTTATGACGTTTTTTCCAATTCAGAATCAGAATCACCAGAATCAGAAATACTTTATTAATCCCCGAGGGGGAATTAAGATTTTCAGCACAATCCCATTCAAGAGCAGATAAACATTACAGGGAGACAGAACAAGATCGCTGACGGCTCTACCAATTCCCGGCGCCCCTTACAAATAAAGGTGAGGAACAGGTAAAAGCTGTGAGGAAAAAAAAAATTCAGTCCAAACCTTGGCACCTGGTAAGGGGGTCCAGACTGAGGCCAATAAAAAAAAACTCATATTCATAACACACATAAGCATGTGTGTAAGAGGAAAACATCAGAGAACACAAAAGACATTATGTACATTCAAAGAGCAGAGCTGATGCAACCAGCCATTTATACATACAGCTACAAAAGTAAAACATCAATAACCAAAATAAAACAAAAAACATATACACTGCGGTGGCCTCTGCGGTGTTCCACGCCATCGTCTGCTGGGTTGGGGGGAGCATGGCCAGAGACAGGAGCAGACCCAACAAAGCAACCAAGAGAGCCAACTCCACCCTCGGCCGCCCACTATTTCTCGGCCAGTGTCCAGTCTGCATGGATGAGACAGAGGCGTCCGATACCTGCTCATTCAGCCAAGACACTGTGAAGGATGATACAAGAGCACAAAGCTCCTGCCAACAGCAGCCATTACAGCGGTGCCATCTTAATAAATAAATAAATAAATAATAATAATAATAATAATAATTGGTGACGTCAGCTAATATCTCGATACATGGTTAAGTTTTACCCATAAAGCTTTGCGCCAGTGTGAGGCTGTAATCAATGAACACCTCCTTTTTCTCTATCCTCTTGTTGTGGGACAGACTGGCTCGTACGTGCACATGCATCCTCCGCTGTTGCCATTTCTAATACAAAAGTAGTGTATAGATTAAAGTTAAAGTACCAATGATTGTCACACACACACTAGGTGTGGTGAGATTATCCTCTGCATTTGACCAATCACCTTCACCCCCTGGGAGGTGAGGGGAAGCAGTGAGCAGCAGCGGTGGCCGCGCCCGGGAATCATTTTGGTGATTTAACCCCCAATTACAACCCTTGATGCTGAGTGCCAAGCAGGGAGGTAATAGGTCCCATTTTTATAGTCTTTGGTATGACTCGGCCGGGGTTTGAACTTACGACCTACCGATCTCAGGGCGGACACTCTAACTTAATGAAACTCGATAAAGCGCTGAAAAATACAACATGCTTGTCAAAGTGGAGGCACGTATATAAGACCGCCCACAAAATGGGGCACTCTGAAGAGTCATTTAGAAAGTGGCTTAAAGATGGTCTGTAAAACATAATGCAAAATTGTGACCAAAGAAACAGCATTACATGTGATGTAGACCACAAGGAAGTGTTTTAAATGTAAGAAATACCATAATAATAATTGATGATATTACAGACCGTAGATGGTGAAATTCCTTGCATTAGCTCGTTGAGAAATGTTGTTCTTAAACTGTTCAACAATTTGCTCACGCATTTGTTCACAAAGTGGTGACTCTCGCCCCATCCTTGTTAGTGAATGATTACATCAAAGCTGCTTTTATACCCAATCATGGCACCCACCTGTTCCCAATTAGCCTGTTCACCTGTGGGATGTTCCAAATAAGTGTTTGATGAGCATTCCTCAACTTTCTCAGTCTTTTTTGCCACTTGTGCCAGCTTTTTTGAAACATGTTGCAGGTATCAAATTCCAAATGAGCTAATATTTGCAAAAAAATAACAAAGTTTCCAGTTCGAACGTTAAGTATCTTGTCTTTGCAGTCTATTCAATTGAATATAGGTTGAAACGGATTTGCAAATCATTGTATTCTGTTTTTATTTACAAATTACACAATGTGTAAACTTCACTGGTTTTGGGGTTTGTACAACGAATGCATAAAGCCATAAACTGTTTCAATGTTATTGGAAAAAAGCTGAAAAACATTTCAGCTTTTGCTGCAATTTTCCGAAAAAGATGCAAATTTAGACATTTTAAGCCGAGAGAGAGAAATATTTAGAGAGTGAATGAGAGAAATTACAATAAAGGTGCAACCATCTGCTCCAACAAAAATGGAGTAAAACAGCAATAAGCATTCACATAAAAAAAAGAGGGCTTCATAATAATCTGACATAATTCCTTGTTGCAGCAGTCGAAGAATAAATCAATATGAATTAATTAATAATCGCATAAGACTTCAATATACTATCCTGTAAATGCTGAAATAATAGCTAAGGTGTTTATTTACCTAAGCCGTGAAGAAGACCTAGCATAATTTGATTTTTATTTTATTTAACTGCACCACATAATCATTCATGAACAAGCAGGGCAGGGCAGCCACATGACCGATGTTGTAAGTGCAATATTTATTCACCATGGATACAAACTGACAGTTTTAGTTCAAATAAATTCATATTTGGTGGTCTAAATTCAAATGCACCTCAGTTTCTTGGGGTTAGGAGACAATATTAGAAAAAAATATAATCTACTTTTGCTGGTCACCAAAGAGAGAAATCCTCAGCGTGCATAATGAGTGTCCAGCTCAAGGCTAAGCTGTAGGAGATAAGGATGCTGGCTGGCTCTCTCTGTGACTGTAATACACATACACTACATACATATATATATATATATATATATATATATATATATATATATATATATATATATATATATATATATATATATATATATATATATATATATATATATATATATATATATATATATATATATATATATATATATATATATTTATATTTATATATATATATATATATATATATATATATATATATATATATATATATATATATATATATATATATATATATATATATATATATATATATATATACAGTTATATTTAACATCACAATTTTTTTGACGCGCAATTACCAGAAGCATTTATTCAGGTAGAAATATTACTGATTACATTAGCAAACGTATCTGACAATCAAACCATGAGTAGAAATCCACATTTTGTGCTATTATTGCATGAAACTGGTATCTAAACATCTTCTACAGCAGGAACAAACATTCTGTATTCCTTCAAAATACGGAATCTGGCAAGACACCAATGAACTGCAGGTATTTATTTTGTTATATTCTCATTAAAAGCAGGCTAGCTCTAAGAAGGAATATATATATATATATATATATATATATATATATATATATATATATATATATATATATATATATATATATATATATATATTCCTACTTACAGCTAGCCTGCTGTACACTGTATATACTGTATATATTTTGTAAAACATATATACTTTATATTTATACATACATGTGTATATAATTGTACTTACAGCTAGCCTGCTGTATACTGTATATACATATGTGTATATATATATATATATATATATATATATATATATATATATATATATATATATATACTGTAAGTATATATATATGTGTATATATATATATATATATATATATATATATATATATATATATATATATACATATATATATATATATATATATATATATATATATATATATATATATATATATATATATATATATATATATATATATATACTTACAGTATATATATATATATATATATATATATATATATATATATATATATATATATATATATATATATATATTGATTGTACAGATATGGTATTGTTTCTGCTGGGCAAGTATGCCTGACGCGCCTCCTACAGCGCCTTGGGTCAGCTGCAGGGTCATCAGCCGGGGACCACCGCTCATTGGAGTTTCGCTCTCTTCAACCCCGGAACGCCTCCTGGTGGCGGAGCAGTGGCAGGGACGTCTCCCTGCCACCCCCTGCAGCTGACCCATCTTATTGCCTCGACCCCAGTACTTATCCCTCCTCCTCAGCCACAACCAGAAGCTTCCTTTTTCTGCTTCCTCAGCAAGGGCCTTGATTTCCCTTTGGAGCTTAGCCCCAGTCGTTCCCACATCTTGGAGCAGCCTTAAAGTTGATGTACCGACGAAGCCCACACAGCCTACTTCCACAGGGTAGATGGTAGTGGAACAGCCTGCCTCTCTGCACTCAGCAGCCAGATTTGCATATTTGGCTGCTTTGCGCTCGTAGGCTGCCTGGATTCCCTCCTTCCAGGGGATGGTGAGCTCGATCAGCATGGCAGACTTGGTAACAGCAGACCACAGCACGATGTCTGGGCGGAGTGAAGTGGTGGTGATCTCACGGGGGAACTGGAGCTGTTTGCCGATATCAGCCCTCATACTCCAGTCCCTTGCCAGAGAGAGGACACTGCGGGTGCCTCGTTGGCTGGTGTCTCCTTTGCCTTCCCCTGGTCTCACAAACATGACAGGAAGTTTCTTGGCCATTGGCTGGCTGTTGGCCTCCTGTCTACTGCTCTCCAGGACTTCGGCCAGTTTCATCAGGACTTGGTCATGCCACCATCTGTAGCGACCCTGTGTCAGCGCGATCTTGCAGCCTGATAGCAAGTGCTGCAGGCTGGCGTTGGGAGCACCACACAGGGGACAGCTCTCCTCCTGGCCGAACCACTGGTGGAGGTTTCTAGGGCATGGCAAGGTGTCATAGGTTGCCCTTATAAGGAAGCTGAGCCTGGCTTGTGGCATCTTCCATAGGTCGGCCCAGCTGATGGGTCTACTGATGGTACCTTCCCGAGTGGTCCATCTTCCTTGGCGACCTTGAGACACGGCCTTGATGGTATATTGGTCCTGGTTCACCCTTGAGACCTCCTCCACAACCATGGCTCTGCGTTCCCTCTTTGTGGCCTTGGACCAGAGACGTGGAGAATCTCCCCAGCCAAGCCCCGCTCTCCCTACCTGCACCCTGCCAACTATTTCCTGGTGTTGGAGCCTGCCAATGGCCTTGGCGACCTCTGGCCCTGCTTGCCACTTCCGGCCTGTTCGGGTGGGTACACGTGCATTCCTCACTGTAGGATATGAGGATTCTTCCAGCTCAAGAACCAATCTGGCCTTCTCCTGCTTTTAGCCCAGGGTGATGGACTGGATCGGCAGATGCAGCGAAGTTGCCCCAAATAAGCCAGTGTCGGAGAAGCAACGCGGTAGGCCCAGCCACTTTCGGATGTAGGAGTTGGCTAGTCTGTCCAACCCGTTGGCTGTTGAGGATGGAATCTCGCACATCTTCAGTGGCCACATAACCCTTTGGTACAGTGTGAAGTTGTAGCACCACAACTTGTACTTTCCGGGGAGCTGGCTCTTGTTGATACTCGCTAGGCCTTCTGAGAGTTGTTTCCGTGCTGCCTTGTCTGCGTGCTTGTCTGACAGGTCCGCATTGTACTGCCTCCCCAGGCTTTGGATGGACTGGTTGCCCAGTAGCGGGATTTGCTCACCTCCCGCAACAAAGATGGTTTTGTCGTTCCTGGTGCCTTTGCGCAAGGAGAGGCTTCGTGACTTGGAGGGTTTTATCTTCATCCGTGCCCATGTCACTAGCTCATCGAGCCTCTTCAGGCACCTTCTCGTGCATGGGGCTGTTTGCAGGACCACAGTGACATCGTCCATGTAGCTTCGGAGTGGTGGAAGCCTCTGCCCTGTCTGCAGCCTCATTCCTCCTACAGTCTGACGGGCTCCGCGGAGGATGATTTCAAAAGCTGCGACAAAGAGGACTGGGGAGATGGAACACCCCATGGCGATGCCTACTTCCAGACGCTGCCATCCTGTTGTAAAATCCTGGAGGCTGAAACACATCTGGAAGTCCCTGAAGTAGCTGGTTACCAGGTTGATGATGGAAACAGGGACGTGGAAGAACTCCAATGCAAACTGGATGAGTTTGTGAGGGACAGAACCATAAGCATTTGCAAGGTCAAGCCACACCGCGTGGAGGTCGCTCTTCTCCTGCTTGGCCCTCTGGATCTGTGCCCAAATCATTGAAGAATGCTCCACGCATCCTGGAAAACCTGGTACTCCTGCTTTCTGGCAGCTGGTGTCAATATAGCCATTCCCTGTGAGGTAAGAGGTTAGTCTCTTGGCCACGACTGCAAAGGATATCTTTCCCTCGACATTCAACAGGGCAATGCTCCTGAATTGACTGATGTTATGGGACTCCTGTTCCTTCGAAATAAACACAGCCACAGCTCTCTGCCACTCCGACGGAATGAGTAGATTCTTCCATGCTGTGCTCATTAGCTTCCACAAGCATTTCAGCACTTGGGGGCAGTTCTTGAATAGCTTGTAGGGGATTCCGTTAGGCCCAGGAGCTGATGCTGACCTCGCTTTCTTGACGACTGCTCTTACCTCGCTCAGCCGAGGAGGGAAGCTGTCAAACTGCGTGGTTGGGGGAGGTGGAGGAGGGACGTATCCTGGTGAACCTAACGGATCGTTCCTCTTCGAGTCGCTGAATTGGCCCCTGATGTACTGCTCAAGCTCCTCCTTGGTGGCTTCCAGTTTCCCGCTTCTTTTCTCCTCCAGAAGCTGACGGGCGTGCTTGAAGAGATTCCTCATGAAGCTAGCTCTTTCTTTCTCCTTTCTTTTCCTGCGTCTGCAAATACGTTCTGCTCTTCACATGCTTCCTAGCTTCTGTCTCACCTCGTCCCATAACACCTTCAGGCCTTCTTTCTCCTCTGCCGATGCTTTCCTCCATCTCCTGCGAAGCTGGCGCCGATCTTGCACCAAGGCGTCAATCTCGGCCTCCCTCCTGCCCTTCCTTGGGGGGAGATTGTGCTGCTTCTTGGTGAGGCTACCGAATCTAGCTTTGCACTCCTCGTACAGGATGTCCCCAAGAAGGTTGAGTTTCTTGTCCACTTTACCACATAGCGAGTGCTCCAGCAGTAGACTGAGGTCTGAGTCCAGTTTCTGCCATGTCTTCACATCACTTGCTCTAGGCCACTTGATGGTGCACTTTCTTCCTGGTTCCCTCTTTTCTGTTTGCTGGGTGACTGGGGGGCTGGCAGGTCTATCTTCAGCATGCTCACATGCCAGGGGGGTACTGCTCCGCTCAGGGGGTTCTTCCTCTACCATTCGCATATCAACAATGTTTGGACCCTCGACTCTGTGGTTCTCTCCCCGGCTGGGGTTCCTGCTTGTCTTATCTGCCGGAGCAGTGCAAGGATGTTGTATGCCTTTCTTCTCACTCTCCTTTTTCTTCCTCCCCTGATGAATCCGTAAGCCCCTGTATGTGGTCACTTTCCCCCATCCACACCTGCACAATCAGAAGGTCTTCATCTCGTTGTCGATGTCCGTTCCAGTCGTTTCCGAATAGTCAGTCCTGTTAGGCCCATCTTCCACCCCGCCTCTCGGAGGGCCTTCGGGTTGTTTTTTCTTATTCGTTTTCGTAGTTAGAGGTTGGGTGTCTCCTGGCTAAGACACTAGTGGGTTGGGTAACTAGCCGCCCACTCCCGGTACAGACTTTCCTGCTGTCATCCAGACTTTCCTGGAAGTCTTCCCGTCTTTCCTGGTTGTCAACTGCCCTTTCGCAGTAGTCACTGGTTACCCAGAAATCAGATTGATTGTACAGATATGGTATTGTTTCTGCTGGGCAAGTATGTCTGACGCGCCTCCTACAGCGCCTTGGGTCAGCTGCAGGGTCATCAGCCGGGGACCACCGCTCATTGGAGTTTTGCTCTCTTTAACCCCGGAACGCCTCCTGGTGGCGGAGCGGTGGCAGGGACGTCTCCCTGCCACCCCCTGCAGCTGACCCATCTTATTGCCTCGACCCCCAGTACTTATCCCTCCTCCTCAGCCACAACCAGAAGCTTCCTTTTTCTGCTTCCTCAGCAAGGGCCTTGATTTCCCTTTGGAGCTTAGCCCCAGTCTTTCCCACATCTTGGAGCAGCCTTAAAGTTGATGTACCGACGAAGCCCCGACAGCCTACTTCCACAGGGTAGATGGTAGTGGAACAGCCTGCCTCTCTGCACTCAGCAGCTAGATCTGCATATTTGGCTGCTTTGCGCTCGTAGGCTGCCTGGATTCCCTCCTCCCAGGGGATGGTGAGCTCGATCACCATGGCAGACTTGGTAACAGCAGACCACAGCACGATGTCTGGGCGGAGTGAAGTGGTGGTGATCTCACGGGGGAACTGGAGCTGTTTGCCGATATCAGCCCTCATACTCCAGTCCCTTGCCAGAGAGAGGACACTGCGGGTGCCTCGTTGGCTGGTGTCTCCTTTGCCTTCCTCTGGTCTCACAAACATGACAGGAAGTTTCTTGGCCATTGGCTGGCTGTTGGCCTCCTGTCTACTGCTCTCCAGGACTTCGGCCAGTTTCATCAGGACTTGGTCATGCCGCCATCTGTAGCGACCCTGTGTCAGCGCGATCTTGCAGCCTGATAGCAAGTGCTGCAGGCTGGCGTTGGGAGCACCACACAGGGGACAGCTCTCCTCCTGGCCGAACCACTGGTGGAGGTTTCTAGGGCATGGCAAGGTGTCATAGGTTGCCCTAAGAAGGAAGCTGAGCCTGGCTTGTGGCATCTTCCATAGGTCGGCCCAGCTGATGGGTCTACTGATGGTACATTCCCAAGTGGTCCATATATATATATATATATATACACTACCGTTCAAAAGTTTGGGGTCACATTGAAATGTCCTTATTTTTGAAGAAAAAGCACTGTACTTTTCAATGAAGATAACTTTAAACTAGTCTTAACTTTAAAGAAATACACTCTATACATTGCTAATGTGGTTAATGACTATTCTAGCTGCAAATGTCTGGTTTTTGGTGCAATATCTACATAGGTGTGTAACGGCCCATTTCCAGCAACTATCACTCCAGTGTTCTAATGGTACAATGTGTTTGCTCATTGGCTCAGAAGGCTAATAGATGATTAGAAAACCCTTGTGCAATCATGTTCACACATCTGAAAACAGTTTAGCTCGTTACAGAAGCTACAAAACTGACCTTCCTTTGAGCAGATTGAGTTTCTGGAGCATCACATTTGTGGGGTCAATTAAACGCTCAAAATGGCCAGAAAAAGAGAACTTTCATCTGAAACTCGACAATCTATTCTTGTTCTTAGAAATGAAGGCTATTCCACAAAATTGTTTGGGTGACCCCAAACTTTTGAACGGTAGTGTATATACAGTATATACTGTAAGTATATATATGTGTGTGTGTGTGTGTATATATATATATATATATATATATATATATATATATATATATATATATATATATATATATATATATATATATATATATAAATATATATATATATATATATGTGTATGTATATATATATATATATATATATATATATATATATATATATATATATATATATATATATATATATATATATATATATATATATACATACACATATATATATATATATATATATATATATATATATATATATATATATATATATATATATATATATATATATATAAACCATGTAAAGTATATATATAGTATATATATACATATACATATATATACTTTACATGGTTTATATATATATATATATATATATATATATATATATATATATATATATATATATATATATATATATATATATATATATATATATATATATATATATATATATATATTTATATATATATATATATATACACATGTATACATGTAAAGTATATATATAGTATATATATATATACATATATATACTTTACATGGTTTTTATATATATATATATATATATATATATATATATATATATATATATATATATATATATATATATATATATATATATATATATATATATATATATATATATATATATATATATATATATGGTGGTGGGTGGACATTAACACATCCGACACATATGTAGGATTAACTGAGGGAGCATTCAAAACCAGATGGAACAATCACAAAGCCTCTTTCAGAAGCAAAAGCTTGCGGAACACTACAGAACTCTGTAAACACATTTGGAATCTCAAAGACAATAATGTTGAATATTCGATAACATGGCAAATTCTTGCATCCAGCACACCTTACAACAGTGGTAATAAAAGATGCAACCTATGCTTAAAAGAGAAACTGTTTATTATATACAGTCCAGACTTGTCATCCCTCAACAAGCGCAGCGAAATTGTATCAGCATGCCGTCACAGAAGGAAACACCTCCTAGGTAACACATGAGCCAATCACCACGCCCCTACGCCTGCCTGTACCCACCCGCTCTGTGCCCTATATAAACCATGGTATGTGAATGCTTCCATTAAAATCTCCTGATGATTGAGGAAACCCTCATGAAACAGGCCTGTAGAGATGAAATAGTCTTGTGATTTTTTCCCACACATAGATATTACGCTCTACCACAGAATCGAGCACTATTTTTTTTTTTGGATAATCCAATTAAGACATATATATATATATATATATATATATATATATATATATATATATATATATATATATATATATATATATATATATATATATATATATATATATATGTATGTGTGGGAAAATATCACAAGACTATTTCATCTCTACAGGCCTGTTTCATGAGGGGTTTCCTCAATCCTCAGGAGATTTTAATGGAAGCATTCACATACCATAATCTCCTGAGGATTGAGAAAACCCCTTATGAAACAGGCCTGTAGAGATTAAATAGTCTTGTGATTTTTTCCCACACATACATATTACGCTCTACCACAGTATCGAGCACTATTTTTTGGATAATCTAATTAAGACATATATATATATATATATATATATATATATATATATATATATATATATATATATATATATATATATATATATATATATATATATATATATATATATATATATATATATATATTTATATATATATATATATATATATATATATATATATATATATATATATATATACATATATACATATATATATATATATATATATGTATATATATATATATATATATATATATATATATATATATATATATATATATATATATATATATATATATATATATATATATATATATATATATCCATCCATTTTCAACCGACATATATATATATATATAATCAAAACTGTTTTTCGAGACGATTTTTTGTCATTAATAAGTGTACGGCGTGGCGAAGTTGGTAGAGTGGCCGAGCCAGCAATATTAGGGTTACTGGGGTTCAATCCCCACCTTCTACCATCCTAGTCACGTCCGTTGTGTTCTTGGGCAAGACACTTCACCCTTGCTCCTGATGGCTGCTGGTTAGTGCCTTGCATGGCAGCTCCCGCCATCAGTGTGTGAATGTGTGTGTGAATGGGTGAATGTGGAAATACTGTCAAAGCGCTTTGAGTACCTTGAAGGTAGAAAAGTGCTACACAAGTACAACCCATTTATCATTTACCCTCGACAGATAATTTTATCCATTTTCTACCATTTGTCCCTTTCGAGGTCGCATCTTTTTAATGCGCGATTAACGCACCTGACTTCTTTTTGACCCTCGGGCCATTCTGTAGCATGGGGAAATGTAATTACTTCTAGTTACTGTTAAGCCACAAGCGAGAAAATAACGAGGAGAAATCTACAAAGAAAAGGTTACATTATGGAAATCCGATGTCCACAGCCATGACAAGCCATTTTACCGACAATACAAGAAAATGTTATCTGCCATTACCGTGAGACGACGTCACTGGAGCAAATGCAGGCTGGCACGCTTTACTGCTCACGGAGAGGAGAAGAGCTTCTTTTCTGTGTTTAGATGCAGTTTACTGCATTCATTACTTAAAATGTGGATTGTTACTGTAACTGCTTTAGTAAGATGGCGTAAAAGCTCAACAGAGACGAAAGACAGAGACAGGAGGCCAACGGTAGGCAGTAAGTATTTATAATTATTTATTCTTGTCGTCGAGACACCTTCTCAAACCAATCACACAATTTCGGCTTTACAATAAAAGCGCTACGTGTCACATCTGCTACAGTAACAAAATGAAAAATGTATATCATTACAATCACGCTTTGATTGCCAACTATGTTTTACAACATGCTCTGATTGAAAGTCCTTAATTACAGAATGTTTATCATGCTGACTATCAAACATTAATGATAAATAAGAAAGTTAAAACCATGCAGAAGTATGATTACCATTAGGCTCCAGTAGATTTATGCTGCTTTAACATCTGCTGACTGAAGAATCCTCCATCAAGTCTTTTATTGGGCGCCAAACAATCATCCATGCCACACCCACTTCAAGTCCACTACTTTTGCAACAGAATATCAGAAGCATTCATTCAGATAGAAATATCACATTTTACATTACCAAACATATTTGACAATCAAACCATGAACATAACAACTTACATTTTGTGTTAATAATGCGTGAAACTGGTATCTAAACATGGTGTAGCTCCCCTTCTGAATGCAAGTGCACCTACAGCAGGAATACAAATTCTGTATTCCTACAAAATACAAAATCTGGCAATTTTTTAAATTTTCATTATAAAAGTGTGTTTATGTCTGTTTTTGAGCTGTTTAAAAAGTATAATATGAAAAACATTTGATTAAAGCAAAGCAATTGTCCAGTGATGGTAATAAAATACTTCTAAATCATTGTTTAGGGCAGTGGTCCCCAACCACCGGTCCGGGTCACAGAGAAACATGAAATAATTTGGTAACACTTTAGTATGGGGAACATATTCTTTGTAACATAGACTTAATTAAGAGTTATTTGGACACTAGGGGAACATATTTTAAGTAACAAAGACTTAATTCAGAGTTATTTGGTTGGGGTTAGGGTTAGGGTTAGAGAGTTAGAGGGTTAGGGTTAGGTTACTGGTTGTATAATAAGGCCATGCAGAATAAGGCATTAATAAGTACTTAATAATGACTAATTAAGAGCCAATATGTTACTAATTTGCATGTTAATAAGCAACTAATTAATGGTGAATATGTTCCCCATACTAAAGTGTTACCAATAATTTATAAACGACTGCATTTTCTTCAACTTAACTTTCCCCTGTCCCACTAGACACACCAATAATCTTGTTTATAGATGTACAATAAAACTCCTCTTTGGAAGTAACCATTTGGTATAACTTTGAGCACATTAATGAACACAGAAAATATAAATGTCACTGATTTCCATATGCATCTCATTGCAAAGAAACAAGTCCACAGGGCTCCCACTAATTCAGCGTTATAGTGAGTTGTATTTTTCACACACTTATCTTTACTGTATTTATTATTTATCTGGCACAAGGGGAAAGCCGGTCCATGAAACTAATGCCTTTATTAAAAACCGGTCCGTGGTGCGTAGCTGCGGACCAGTCAACGCTTCAAAATTTGTCGTACGGACCGGGGGGGGGGGGGGGGGGGGGGGGGTGTATGTTTTTTTGTTTTTTTTGTCATAAAGAAATACAATCATGTGTGCTTACGGACTGTTTTGGTCTGTATTGATATATAATGTATATATTGTGTTTTATATGTTGATTTAATTAAAAAAAATAAAAATAAAAAAATGTTTTATTTTTAATTTTTTTACATTTCTTGTGCGGCCCGGTTTTTAATTTCTTTTGGGGACCACTGGTCTAGGGTACACCTATAAATGACGGAAAATTATGTTTATCTGTGATTAATCACGATTAATTTTAAAGTCTGCTATAAACAAACTACTATATCGCGATAACATTTTTTAATCGTTTCACAGATCTGATAGTAGAAATATATATATATATATATATGTGTGTATATATGTATATATATATATATATATATATATATATATATATATATGTGTATATATACATATATATATATATATATATATATATATATACATATATACATATATATATATGTATATATATATATATATATATATATGTATGTAAACGTATATATTTATATATATACAGTATATAAATGTATATATATACAGTATATAAATGTATATATATATATATATATATATATATATATATATATATATATATATATATATATATATATATATATATATATATACATACCGCCCCAATATATATATATATATATATATATATATATATATATATATATATATATATATATATATATATATATATATATATATATATATATATATATATATATATATATATATATATTGGGGCGGTATAGCTCGGTTGGTAGAGCGGCCGTGCCAGCAACTTGAGGGTTGCAGGTTCGATTCTTGCTTCCGCCATCCTAGTCACTGCCGTTGTGTCCTTGGGCAAGACACTTTACCCACCTGCTCTCAGTGCCACCCACACTGGTTTAAATGTAACTTAGATACTGGGTTTCACTATATAAAGCGCTTTGAGTCACCAGAGAAAAGCGCTATATAAAATATAATTGATTGATTGATATATACATATATATATCAAGTATATATAAAGAAATTATATGAAAAAAGATATACATATATATATATATATATATATATATATATATATATATATATATATATATATATATATATATATATATATATATATTTCTACTTACAGCTAGCCAGCTGCATATACTCTATGAGGGTTTGTGAGGCAGTATGATGTGTACAGTAATGACATTATAGTAGAACAGAGATGGAGAGTAACTTCATTTCGTTTTGTGTGCACTTGTACTCTGAAAATGGAGTAGTTGCAGTGTGTTTTGTTGAAAGTAGTGACGTCGAGTATAGTATGGGATGGTATGTTTGCGTAGGAGTGTCTGTTTGTGTGATGTGACTGATGCTAGTGGCTTTGAGCAGCGATCCCCGTGGCAAAGACTCTTCATTAGTCCCTGTCACAGAGCGGCTGCAGCTGCACCGGGAGCAGCCTGACACTTCATCATGTGCGAGCGTGGCCTGGAAAGGAGGCCTATTAGACCCATGCAGCTCGGGGGCTTATCTTATGATCCTCTGACCACACCATTTAGCAAGGAGGACGCTAGTGTATAATGCGAGTACTGATGCATGGCGGTTAGTGTGTGTGTGTGTGTGTGTGTGTGTTGCATTAAAGTCACATGTGTGGAAAATCACATTTTAAATAACAATAGACATGCTAATCTGCGTTATTCATGAGGAAGACATGATGTGATGAGACGTATAGCAGTGGGGAATATTATCCCGCTGGCTTGCCGAGCCAAAGGTTATGAGAACATATAGCCTTTTTTCAATGTAAACATAGATTATGATGAGTTCATACAAATTATGATGTTTTATTTGTACTTACAAACATTATACAACATGATTTAGACACGTTTTAATGCACAGGAAACAGTAAAAAAGGCAACAAGAAAAGCAAAGGAACGCATACAACATACAAGTTACTCTTGAAATGGCAAATAATTGAAACTGATGGCTGATTAGTGATTGCAACAAATAGCACACTGCAGCCTCCTCGGACTGGAGTAAACGGAATGCATTCAATGCAAAACAGGAAAGTGATGTAACATAATAAGAGCATAGTGTTAGGAACTGGCATGGCTGCAGTATTTGTGGACCCCAAGATGCAGGAACCAGGAGGACAACGTGCAGGTAAGATGATTTTTAATGTAATTAACACAGGAAATGAAGCAGTCGTGCATATAAGGTCCAAACATAAAGTCAATCCTCGAGCACTACAAACATGCTGATTGGCAGCAGGTGAGGAGAAAACAGCGCTCAGCGGGACAAGCAGGAAATAGAACCAAAATAAGAGCACTGATAGGAAGTAAGCACAAAAGGAAGCACAAACAGAAATGAAGTGACAGATTGTCACACATAGATCCTAAAGTATTACCATGAATTGATTTACGTGGACCCCGACTTAAACACGTTGAAAAACTTATTCGGGTGTTACTATTTACACTGCAAAAAGTCAGTGTTCAAAAACAAGAAAAAATCATACAAAAATGAGGGGTATTTTATTTGAACTAAGCAAAATTATCTGCCAATAGAACAAGAAAATTTGGCTTGTCAAGACTTTCCAAAACATGTAAAATTAGCTAACCTCAATGAACCCAAAAATACCTTAAAATAAGTATATTCTCACTAATAACAAGTGCACTTTTCTTGGTAGAAAAAAAACAAAAACCTTTTTGCTCAATATGTTGAAAAATATTCTTAAATTAAGTAAATGCTAGTGCCATTATCTTGATCATGATTGTTTTTTTCATGCTTGAAGTAAGACATTATTACTTTAAAAAAGTAGTTTTATACTTGTGAGTGTTGATGACACAGCTTTGCAACAGTTGATCTTCTAGTTTCAAGCATATTTTACTCAATATAGGTCATAGAATCTCGGCAACAAGCTGTAATATCTTACTGAGATCATTTAGGACCAAAACCCTTAAAACAAGTAAAACACTCTAACATAAAATCTGCTTAGTGAGAAGAATGATCTTATCAGACAGAAAATAAGCAAATATCACCCTTATTTGAGATATTTAATCTTACTTAGATTTCAGTTTTTGCAGTGTAGTTAGTCAATTGTACGGAATATGTACTGACCTGTGCAATCTACTAATACAAGTTTCAATCAATCAATCAATCAATCAAACAAACAGGGGACTTTGACAAATTAGGTGAGAAACACTTTTTAATTCAAGAAATAACTCAAAGTACGAATGTGGCGCCATCTTCTATCGCCACCTCTTTCTCTGCTCATCACCGCCATCATCAGCAAGAGTCAACAGCTAATATAAAACTAATTTTGAATGTTCATTCATGCATTCAAATTAAGTACAGTGGTACCTTGGTTTTTGTACGCCTCACATTTCAACAAAAATGCTGCCCTTGTTATCATATTGAGTAACAAGTGCTCAAACTTAGAATCCCACACGTTGGTAACTCAGCTTTTTTTTTAATATATATATATGACTGCAAACATGCCTTCCCAGGCTAAACAGGGGCCCTAAGGCGATAGCAAGTGAGAAAGTTTACATACAAAACATAGGATTGATCAACTTAAAATGTTGTACATTTCAGTCCTACCATACGTACACAAAAAAACTTGGTGAAACTACAAATAGCGTTAAAAATTCTTCTGAATTAATTCATTCAAAAAGATTTGCAAGATTTTTTTATGCACAAGTTGATAAACGAGCGCCCAGGAAACGTTTAAAAGGCAACAAGGGGATGCATCTGACATGCAGGTCACACTCAGGATGGTAAAGTAATGAAACTAATGGCTGATTCTGAATACAAACAGCTGCACAATGCAGCCTCCTCAGACAGGAGATGTAACAAAATAAGAGCACAGAACCAAAAGCAGGGGACTTTTGATAAAGAAGATGAGAAACGCCGTTGAATTTAAGAAATAAGCAAAGTACGAAGGTGGCGCCATCGTCCATTGCCAAATCCTTCGGACTGTTACAGGCGCAAAGTGGAAAAGCCAGCATCTGTGATGGTATGGGGGTGTATTAATGCCCAAGGCATGGGTAACTTACACATCTGTGAAGGCACCATTAATGCTGAAAGGAACATACAGTTTTTGGAGCAACATATGTTGCCATCCAAGCAATGTCTTTTTCATGGACGCCCCTGCTTATTTCAGCAAGACAATGCCAATCCATGTGTTACCACAGCGTGGCTTCGTAGTAAAAGAGTGCAGGTACTAGACTGGCCTGCTTGTAGTCCAGACCTCTCTCCCATTGAAAATGCGTGAAGCCTAAAATACCACAAAGGAGACCACGGACTGTTGAACAACTTAAGCTGTACATCAAGCAAGAATGGGAAAGAATTCCTCCTAAAAAGCTTAAAAAATTGGTCTCCTCAGTTCCAAAGTGTGTACTGAGTGTTGTTAAAAGGAAAGGCCATGTAACACAGTGGTAAAAATGCCTCGTGCCAATATTTTTGCAATTTGTTGCTGCCGTTAAATTCTAAGTTAATGATTATTTGAAAAAAAAATTATGTTCCTCACTTCGAACTTTAAATATCTTGTCTTTGCAGTCTATTCAATTGAATATAAGTTGAAAAGGATTAGCAAATCATTTTATTCTGTTTTTATTTACGATTTACACAACATGCCGACTTCACTGGTTTTGGGTTTTGTAGACAAACAACAATTGTGTGATGTGCACAACTGGCCTCAGAGTGGTCGTGGTGGTTACCTGAAAATTCTGATTTCTGGATGTTGCCAGAACTCGAGTATGAGTGTAAAGACTCACCCATATTTTGTGGCCATCTGCTTCATTTCAGAGTTCAGTATAATTGGGGCTCGCCAAACCCTGGGTTAATATATTATGGCAAACTTCAATCCCATTAGACAATAACAGTGCAAACACAAAAATGACCGCACAACAAACACACCTTGGGCCACACAGAGCAACTCCCAATAAGAAAGTTGACGTTTCTCTGACCAACTTTTTCCACTTCTGATATGATACCAAATAACGGAGCCTTGAGTATTGACTGATACAATATCAGCAAGAATCATACATACTTTTATTATTTTGTAGTTTGACATTTAAAAAAAGGTTTGATCAAATGAAATTAGTCTCACAGAGAACAAAGGTAGGTATGAAAAACCTATTTATTATTTACCATCTGGAATGCTGTCTTTAAGTTGAAGGGGCGTGGTGATTAACTTTTTGGTGACACAGCACACTATAATAAATCATTAAGTTAAGCTCATTAATGATATCTTGGAGAATTTCCTTATGTTTATATTGAAAAATGTTGTTCAATATTGTTCAACTTCGGACACTTATTACATATGTCTAGCTTGTGTGCTATTGTGTGCTT
>NC_084747.1:43136097-43146097 GCF_033978785.1 Entelurus aequoreus
TAACAAGTGTGTGTAAACATTTTTAAGTGCTCCCCCTCTGGTCAACATATGAAATAACAAGTGTGTGTAAAAGTTTTTAAGTGCTTCCCCTCTGGTCAACATATGAAATAACAAGTGTGTGTAAAAGTTTTTAAGTGCTTCCCCTCTGGTCAACATATGAAATAACAAGTGTGTGTAACAGTTTTTAAGTGCTCCCCCTCTGGTCAACATATAAAATAACAAGTGTGTGTAAACATTTTTAAGTGCTCCCCCTCTAGTCAACATATGAAATAACAAGTGTGTGTGTAAAAAATGTTAAGTGCACCCCCTCTGGTCAATATATGAAATTACAAGTGTGTGTAAGAAATTGAAATGAGCCCCCTTTGGCCACAATTAATAAAACAAATAAAATAAATATGTATACAGCGACATACTGTAATAACTTGAAGTAAATAATAAGTATTGAAAACCAATTACAAACAAAAAATTTAAAAATAAAATTAATTAACTAAAAGCTGTTTTTCTCTCAAAATGTGTCGACTTCTTTCTTATAAAATTGGATACAATTTCTCATGTTCTTTCTGTTTCTTTAATATTGCAAATATTTTCTCGTAAAATTATTAATTTAAAAAAATAATATTATTACTTTTTAATGCAAAATGGTGACATTTGTCATATAAGTGCTCCCCCTCTGGTCAACATATGAAATAACAAGTGTTTGTAAAAGTTTTTAAGTGCTCCCCAACTGGTCAACATGTGAAATAACAAGTGTGTGTAAACATTTTTAAGTGCTCCCCCTTTGGTCAACATATGAAATAACAAGTGTGTGTAAACATTTTTAAGTGCTCCCCCTCTGGTCAACATATGAAATAACAAGTGTGTGTAAAACATTTCAAGTGCTCCCCCTCTGGTCAACATATGAAATAACAAGTGTGTGTAAAAAATGTTAAGTGCACCCCCTCTGGTCAACATATGAAATTACAAGTGTGTGTAAGAAATTGAAATGAGCCCCCTTTGGCCACAATTAATAAAACAAATAAAATAAATATGTATACAGCGACATACTGTAATAACTTGATGTAAATAACAAATATTGAAAACCAATTACAAACAAAAAATAAAAAATAAAATTAATTAACTAAAAGCTGTTTTTCTCTCAAAATGTGTCGACTTCTTTCTTATAAAATTCGATACAATTTATCATGTTCTTTCTGTTTCTGTAATGCAATATTTTCTCGTAAAATTATTAATTTAAAAAAATAATATTATTACTTTATAATGCAAAATGGTGACATTTGTCATATAAGTGCCCCCCCTCTGGTCAACATATGAAATAATAAGTGTGTGTAAACATTTTTAAGTGCTCCCCCTCTGGTCAACATATGAAATAACAAGTGTGTGTAAAAGTTTTTAAGTGCCCCCCCTCTGGTCAACATATGAAATAACAAGTGTGTGTAAAAAATATTAAGTGCACCCCCTCTGGTCAACATATGAAATTACAAGTGTGTGTAAGAAATTTAAATGAGCCCCCTTTGGCCACAATTAATAAAACAAATAAAATAAATATGTATACAGCGACACACTGTAATAACTTGAAGTAAATAATAAATATTGAAAACCAATTACAAACAAAAAATAAAAAATAAAATTAATTAACTAAAAGCTGTTTCTCTCTCAAAATGTGTCGACTTCTTTCTTATAAAATTGGATACAATTTCTCATATTCTTTCTGTTTCTGTAACATTGCAAATATTTTCTCGTAAAATTATTAATTTAAAAAAATAATATTATTACTTTTTAATGCAAAATGGTGACATTTGTCATATAAGTGCTCCCCCTTTGGTCAACATATGAAATAACAAGTGTGTGTAAAAACATTTAAGTGCTCCCCCTCTGGTCAACATATGAAATAACAAGTGTGTGTAAGAAATTGAAATGCGGCCCCTTTGGCCAAAATTAATTTTAAAAAATGTAATAAATATGTATATAGAGACATACTGTAATAACTTGAAGTAATTCATGAAGATTAAAAAACAATTACAAACAAAAAAACCAAAAAACCCAAAAAACTAAAAGCTTACCTTTTTTATATTGTCATAGTATGTATATATTATCAATGTTGTAAATACAAATCTTTATATATCTAGTGGTCCTAAAGAGGGAGGCATTTTTCACAGGTCTCAAGAAGGTAATAAATACAAGAATGTGTGTGTGTGTGTGTGTGTGTGTGTGTGTGTGTGTGTGTGTGTGTGTGTGTGTGTGTGTGTGTGTGTGTGTGTGTGTGTGTGTGTGTGTGTGTGTGTGTGTGTGTGTGCGTGTGTGTGTGTGTGTGTGTGTGTGTGTGTCCTCTGAGTGGTCTTTCCTTTCAGTCATGTTGTTTAGGCTGCCAGCAAGACATTGGCACCACAGTACAAAGTGACTTCAATGCATTTCACTGGGGGGCATACAGCATAACATTATGAACCTGATCCGCTAATTATCACATCATCTAATAACAAGTGCTAAATAGCGCGTGCAAACTGTAGAATTGGGCCTACAATTAGGCGTGTTGCGGGTGATCTTTTAAAACTGCGTGCATAATTGTGGTCCAGACCGCCTTATTTATGGAGGATCTGCTATGTAAAACCAACTTTGCTTACCTGTTGGTACCTGTTTTTGTGTATTTGGGATCTGCATAAGTCCCGGAAACATTTGAAATCAAACCATGGAGGCATGGCGGAGATATTTATTTTTAAAAAATTGCCTTTTTTCATACTTCCTCCAAACAAGCTTATTGGAATTTGCCCAATTTGTGACGTTTTTTCCAATTCAGAATCAGAATCATCAGAATCAGAAATACTTTATTAATCCCCGAGGGGAAATTAAGATTTTCAGCACAATCCCATTCAAGAGCAGATAAACATTACAGGGAGACAGAACAAGATCGCTGACGGCTCTACCAATTCCCGGCGCCCCTTACAAATAAAGGTGAGGAACAGGTAAAAGCTGTGAGGAAAAAAAAAATTCAGTCCAAACCTTGGCACCTGGTAAGGGGGTCCAGACTGAGGCCAATAAAAAAAAAAGCTCATATCCATAACACACATAAGCATGTGTGTAAGAGGAAAACATCAAACATCAGAGAACACAAAGGACATTATGTACATTCAAAGAGCAGAGCTGATGCAACCAGCCATTTATACATACAGCTACAAAAGTAAAACATCAATAACAAAAATAAAACAAAAAACATATACACTGCGGAGGCCTCTGCGGTGTTCCACGCCATCGTCTGCTGGGTTGGGGGGAGCATGGCCAGAGACAGGAGCAGACCCAACAAAGCAACCAAGAGAGCCAACTCCACCCTCGGCCGCCCACTATTTCTCGGCCAGTGTCCAGTCCGCATGGATGAGACAGAGGCGTCCGATACCTGCTCATTCAGCCAAGACACTGTGAAGGATGATACAAGAGCACAAAGCTCCTGCCAACAGCAGCCATTACAGCGGTGCCATCTTAATAAATAAATAAATAAATAATAATAATAATAATAATAATTGGTGACGTCAGCTAATATCTCGATACATGGTTAAGTTTTACCCAAAAAGCTTTGCGCCAGTGTGAGGCTGTAATCAATGAACACCTCCTTTTTCTCTATCCTCTTGTTGTGGGACAGACTGGCTCGTACGTGCACATGCATCCTCCGCTGTTGCCATTTCTAATACAAAAGTAGTGTATAGATTAAAGTTAAAGTACCAATGATTGTCACACACACACTAGGTGTGGTGAGATTATCCTCTGCATTTGACCCATCACCTTCACCCCCTGGGAGGTGAGCGGAAGCAGTGAGCAGCAGCGGTGGCCGCGCCCAGGAATAATTTTGGTGATTTAACCCCCAATTACAACCCTTGATGCTGAGTGCCAAGCAGGGAGGTAATAGGTCCCATTTTTATAGTCTTTGGTATGACTCGGCCGGGGTTTGAACTTACGACCTACCGATCTCAGGGCGGACACTCTAACTTAATGAAACTCGATAAAGCGCTAAAAAATACAACATGCTTGTCAAAGTGGAGGCACGTATATAAGACTGCCCACAAAATGGGGCACTCTGAAGAGTCATTTAGAAAGTGGCTTAAAGATGGTCTGTAAAACATAATGCAAAATTGTGACCAAAGAAACAGCATTACATGTGATGTAGACCACAAGGAAGTGTTTTAAATGTAAGAAATACCATAATAATAATTGATGATATTACAGACCGTAGATGGTGAAATTCCTTGCATTAGCTCGTTGAGAAATGTTGTTCTTAAACTGTTCAACAATTTGCTCACGCATTTGTTCACAAAGTGGTGACTCTCGCCCCATCCTTGTTAGTGAATGATTACATCAAAGCTGCTTTTATACCCAATCATGGCACCCACCTGTTCCCAATTAGCCTGTTCACCTGTGGGATGTTCCAAATAAGTGTTTGATGAGCATTCCTCAACTTTCTCAGTCTTTTTTGCCACTTGTGCCAGCTTTTTTGAAACATGTTGCAGGCATCAAATTCCAAATGAGCTAATATTTGCAAAAAAATAACAAAGTTTCCAGTTCGAACGTTAAGTATCTTGTCTTTGCAGTCTATTCAATTGAATATAGGTTGAAATGGATTTGCAAATCATTGTATTCTGTTTTTATTTACAAATTACACAATGTGTAAGCTTCACTGGTTTTGGGGTTTGTACAACGAATGCATAAAGCCATAAACTGTTTCAATGTTATTGGAAAAAAGCTGAAAAACATTTCAGCTTTTGCTGCAATTTTCCGAAAAATATGCAAATTTAGACATTTTAAGCCGAGAGAGTATTTAGAATATTTAGAGAGTGAATGAGAGAATTTACAATAAAGGTGCGACCATCTGCTCCAACAAAAATGGAGTAAAACAGCAATAAGCATTCACATAAAAAAAAAAAAAAAGAGGGCTTCATAATAATCTGACATAATTCCTTGTTGCAGCAGTCGAAGAATAAATCAATATGAATGAATTAATAATCGCATAAGACTTCAATATACTATCCTGTAAATGCTGAAATAATAGCTAAGGTGTTTATATACCTAAGCCGTGAAGAAAACGTAGCATAATTGGATTTTTATTTTATTTAACTGCACCACATAATCATTCATGAACAAGCAGGGCAGGGCAGCCACATGACCGATGTTGTAAGTGCAATATTTATTCACCATGGATACAAACTGACAGTTTTAGTTCAAATAAATTCATATTTGGTGTTCTAAATTCAAATGCACCTCAGTTTCTTGGGGTTAGGAGACAATATTAGAAAAAAATATAATCTACTTTTGCTGGTCACCAAAGAGAGAAATCCTCAGCGTGCATAATGAGTGTCCAGCTCAAGGCTAAGCTGTAGGAGATAAGGATGCTGGCTGCCTCTCTCTGTGACTGTAATACACATACACTACATACATATATATATATATATATATATATATATATATATACACAGTTATATTTAACATCACAATTTTTTTGACGCGCAATTACCAGAAGCATTTATTCAGGTAGAAATATTACTGATTACATTAGCAAACATATCTGACAATCAAACCATGAGTAGATATCCACATTTTGTGCTATTATTGCATGAAAATGGTATCTAAACATCTTCTACAGCAGGAACAAACATTCTGTATTCCTTCAAAATACGGAATCTGGCAAGACACCAATGAACTGCAGGTATTTATTTTGTTATATTCTCATTAAAAGCAGGCTAGCTCTAAGAAGGAATATATATATATATATATATATATATATATATATATATATATATATATATATATATATATATATATATATATATATATATATATATATATATATATATATATATATATTCCTACTTACAGCTAGCCTGCTGTACACTGTATATACTGTATATATTTTGTAAAACATATATACTTTATATTTATATATACATGTGTATATAATTGTACTTACAGCTAGCCTGCTGTATACTGTACATATATATATATATATATATATATATATATATATATATATATATATATATATATATATATATATATATATATATATATATATATATATATATATATACCATTTAAAGTGTATGTATATATATATATATATATATATTGATTGATTGTACAGATATGGTATTGTTTCTGCTGGGCAAGTATGCCTGACGCGCCTCCTACAGCGCTTTGGGTCAGCTGCAGGGTCATCATTGGAGTTTCGCTCTCTTCAACCCCGGAACGCCTCCTGGTGGCGGAGCAGTGGCAGGGACGTCTCCCTGCCACCCCCTGCAGCTGACCCATCTTATTGCCTCGACCCCCAGTACTTATCCCTCCTCCTCAGCCACAACCAGAAGCTTCCTTTTTCTGCTTCCTCAGCAAGGGCCTTGATTTCCCTTTGGAGCTTAGCCCCAGTCGTTCCCACATCTTGGAGCAGCCTTAAAGTTGATGTACCGACGAAGCCCAGACAGCCTACTTCCACAGGGTAGATGGTAGTGGAACAGCCTGCCTCTCTGCACTCAGCAGCCAGATCTGCATATTTGGCTGCTTTGCGCTCGTAGGCTGCCTGGATTCCCTCCTCCCAGGGGATGGTGAGCTCGATCAGCATGGCAGACTTGGTAACAGCAGACCACAGCACGATGTCTGGGCGGAGTGAAGTGGTGGTGATCTCACGGGGGAACTGGAGCTGTTTGCCGATATCAGCCCTCATACTCCAGTCCCTTGCCAGAGAGAGGACACTGCGGGTGCCTCGTTGGCTGGTGTCTCCTTTGCCTTCCCCTGGTCTCACAAACATGACAGGAAGTTTCTTGGCCATTGGCTGGCTGTTGGTCTCCTGTCTACTGCTCTCCAGGACTTCGGCCAGTTTCATCAGGACTTGGTCATGCCGCCATCTGTAGCGACCCTGTGTCAGCGCGATCTTGCAGCCTGATAGCAAGTGCTGCAGGCTGGCGTTGGGAGCACCACACAGGGGACAGCTCTCCTCCTGGCCGAACCACTGGTGGAGGTTTCTAGGGCATGGCAAGGTGTCATAGGTTGCACTTAGAAGGAAGCTGAGCCTGGCTTGTGGCATCTTCCATAGGTCGGCCCAGCTGATGGGTCTACTGAAGGTACCTTCCCAAGTGGTCCATCTTCCTTGGCGACCTTGAGACACGGCCTTGATGGTATATTGCTCCTGGTTCACCCTTGAGACCTCCTCCACAACCATGGCTCTGCGTTCCCTCTTTGTGGCCTTGGACCAGAGGCGTGGAGAATCTCCCCAGCCAAGCCCCGCTCTCCCTACTTGCACCCTGCCAACTATTTCCTGGTGTTGGAGCTTGCCAATGGCCTTGGCGACCTCTGGCCCTGCTTGCCACTTCCGGCATGTTCGGGTGGGTACACGTGCATTTCTCACTGTAGGATCTGAGGATTCTTCCAGCTCAAGAACCAATCTGGCCTTCTCCTGCTTATAGCCCAGGGTGATGGACTGGATCGGCAGATGCAGCGAAGTTGCCCCAAATAAGCCAGTGTCGGAGAAGCAACGTGGTAGGCCCAGCCACTTTCGGATGTAGGAGTTGGCTAGTCTGTCCAACCCGTTGGCTGTTGAGGATGGAATCTCGCACATCTTCAGTGGCCACATAACCCTTTGGTACAGTGTGAAGTTGTAGCACCACATCTTGTACTTTCCGGGGAGCTGGCTCTTGTTGATACTCGCTAGGCCTTCTGAGAGTTGTTTCCGTGCTGCCTTGCCTGCGTGCTTGTCTGACAGGTCTGCATTGTACTGCCTCCCCAGGCTTTGGATGGACTGGTTGACCAGTAGCGGGATTTGCTCACCTCCCGCAACAAAGATGGTTTTGTCGTTCCTGGTGCCTTTGCGCAAGGAGAGGCTTCGTGACTTGGAGGGTTTTATCTTCATCCGTGCCCATGTCACTAGCTCATCGAGCCTCTTCAGGCACCTTCTCGTGCATGGGGCTGTTTGCAGGACCACAGTGACATCGTCCATGTAGCTTCGGACTGGTGGAAGCCTCTGCCCTGTCTGCAGCCTCATTCCTCCTACAGTCTGACGGGCTCCGCGGAGGATGATTTCAAAAGCTGCGACAAAGAGGACTGGGGAGATGGAACACCCCATGGCGATGCCTACTTCCAGACGCTGCCATCCTGTTGTAAAATCCTGGAGGCTGAAACACATCTGGAAGTCCCTGAAGTAGCTGGTTACCAGGTTGATGATGGAAACAGGGACGTGGAAGAACTCCAATGCAAACTGGATGAGTTTGTGAGGGACAGAACCATAAGCATTTGCAAGGTCAAGCCACACCACGTGGAGGTCGCTCTTCTCCTGCTTGGCCCTCTGGATCTGTGCCCAAATCATTGAAGAATGCTCCACGCATCCTGGAAAACCTGGTACTCCTGCTTTCTGGCAGCTGGTGTCAATATAGCCATTCCCTGTGAGGTAAGAGGTTAGTCTCTTGGCCACGACTGCAAAGGAGATCTTTCCCTCGACATTCAACAGGGCAATGCTCCTGAATTGACTGATGTTATGGGACTCCTGTTCCTTCGAAATAAACACAGCCACAGCTCTCTGCCACTCCAACGGAATGAGTAGATTCTTCCATGCTGTGCTCATTAGCTTCCACAAGCATTTCTGCACTTGGGGGCAGTTCTTGAATAGCTTGTAGGGGATTCCGTTAGGCCCAGGAGCTGATGCTGACCTCGCTTTCTTGACGACTGCTCTTACCTCGCTCAGCCGAGGAGGGAAGCTGTCAAACTGCATGGTTGGGGGAGGTGGAGGAGGGACGTATCCTGGTGAACCTAACGGATCGTTCCTCTTCGAGTCGCTGAATTGGCCCCTGATGTACTGCTCAAGCTCCTCCTTGGTGGCTTCCAGTTTCCCGCTTCTTTTCTCCTCCAGAAGCTGACGGGCGTGCTTGAAGGGATTCCTCATGAAGCTAGCTCTTTCTTTCTCTTTTCTTTTCCTGCGTCTGCAAATACGTTCTGCTCTTCGCATGCTTCCTAGCTTCTGTCTCACCTCGTCCCATAACACCTTCAGGCCTTCTTTCTCCTCTGCCGATGCTTTCCTCCATCTCCTGCGAAGCTGGCGCCGATCTTGCACCAAGGCGTCAATCTCGGCCTCCCTCCTGCCCTTCCTTGGGGGGAGATTGTGCTGCTTCTTGGTGAGGCTACCGAATCTAGCTTTGCACTCCTCGTACAGGATGTCCCCAAGAAGGTTGAGTTTCTTGTCCACTTTACCACATAGCGAGTGCTCCAGCAGTAGACTGAGGTCTGAGTCCAGTTTCTGCCATGTCTTCACATCACTTGCTCTAGGCCACTTGATGGTGCACTTTCTTCCTGGTTCCCTCTTTTCTGTTTGCTGGGTGACTGGGGGGCTGGCAGGTCTATCTTCAGCATGCTCACATGCCAGGGGGGTACTGCTCCGCTCAGGGGGTTCTTCCTCTACCATTCGCATATCAACAATGTTTGGACCCTCGGCTCTGTGGTTCTCTCCCCGGCTGGGGTTCCTGCTTGTCTTATCTGCCGGAGCAGTGCAAGGATGTTGTATGCCTTTCTTCTCACTCTCCTTTTTCTTCCTCCCCTGATGAATCCGTAAGCCCCTGTATGTGGTCACTTTCCCCCATCCACACCTGCACAATCAGAAGGTCTTCATCTCGTTGTCGATGTCCGTTCCAGTCGTTTCCGAATAGTCAGTCCTGTTAGGCCCATCTTCCACCCCGCCTCTCGGAGGGCCTTCGGGTTGTTTTTTCTTATTCGTTTTCGTAGTTAGAGGTTGGGTGTCTCCTGGCTAAGAGACTAGTGGGTTGGGTAACTAGCCGCCCACTCCCGGTACAGACTTTCCTGCTGTCATCCAGACTTTCCTGGAAGTCTTCCAGTCTTTCCTGGTTGTCAACTGCCCTTTCGCAGTAGTCACTGGTTACCCAAAAATCAGATTGATTGTACAGATATGGTATTGTTTCTGCTGGGCAAGTATGCCTGACGCGCCTCCTACAGCGCTTTGGGTCAGCTGCAGGGTCATCAGCCGGGGACCACC
>NC_084747.1:43156097-43181097 GCF_033978785.1 Entelurus aequoreus
GTGAGAAACACTTTTTAATTCAAGAAATAACTCAAAGTACGAATGTGGCGCCATCTTCTATCGCCACCTCTTTCTCTGCTCATCGCCGCCATCATCAGCAAGAGTCAACAGCTAATATAAAACTAATTTTGAATGTTCATTCATGCATTCAAATTAAGTACAGTGGTACCTTGGTTTTTGTACGCCTCACATTTCAACAAAAATGCTGCCCTTGTTATCATATTGAGTAACAAGTGCTCAAACTTAGAATCCCACACGTTGGTAACTCAGCTTTTTTTTTTTTATATATATATATGACTGCAAACACGCCTTCCCAGGCTAAACAGGGGCCCTAAGGCGATAGCAAGTGAGAAAGTTTACATACAAAACATAGGATTGATCAACTTAAAATGTTGTACATTTCAGTCCTACCATACGTACACAAAAAAACTTGGTGAAACTACAAATAGCGTTAAAAATTCTTCTGAATTAATTCATTCAAAAAGATTTGCAAGATTTTTTTATGCACAAGTTGATAAACGAGCGCCCAGGAAACGTTTAAAAGGCAACAAGGGGATGCATCTGACATGCAGGTCACACTCAGGATGGTAAAGTAATGAAACTAATGGCTGATTCGTGAATACAAACAGCTGCACAATGCAGCCTCCTCAGACAGGAGATGTAACAAAATAAGAGCACAGAACCAAAAGCAGGGGACTTTTGATAAAGAAGATGAGAAACGCCGTTGAATTTAAGAAATAAGCAAAGTACGAAGGTGGCGCCATCGTCCATTGCCAAATCCTTCGGACTGTTACAGGCGCAAAGTTGAAAAGCCAGCATCTGTGATGGTATGGGGGTGTATTAGTGCCCAAGGCATGGGTAACTTACACATCTGTGAAGGCACCATTAATGCTGAAAGGAACATACAGTTTTTGGAGCAACATATGTTGCCATCCAAGCAATGTCTTTTTCATGGACGCCCCTGCTTATTTCAGCAAGACAATGCAATCCATGTGTTACCACAGCGTGGCTTCGTAGTAAAAGAGTGCAGGTACTAGACTGGCCTGCTTGTAGTCCAGACCTCTCTCCCATTGAAAATGCGTGAAGCCTAAAATACCACAAAGGAGACCACGGACTGTTGAACAACTTAAGCTGTACATCAAGCAAGAATGGGAAATAATTCCTCCTAAAAAGCTTAAAAAATTGGTCTCCTCAGTTCCAAAATGTGTACTGAGTGTTGTTAAAAGGAAAGGTCATGTAACACAGTGGTAAAAATGCCTCGTGCCAATATTTTTGCAATGTGTTGCTGCCATTAAATTCTAAGTTAATGATTATTTGAAAAAAAAAATGATGTTCCTCACTTCGAACTTTAATATCTTGTCTTTGCAGTCTATTCAATTGAATATAAGTTGAAAAGGATTAGCAAATCATTGTATTCTGTTTTTATTTACGATTTACACAACATGCCGACTTCACTGGTTTTGGGTTTTGTAGACAAACAACAATTGTGTGATGTGCACAACTGGCCTCAGAGTGGTCGTAGTGGTTACCTGAAAATTCTGATTTCTGGATGCTGCCAGAAGTCGAGTATGAGTGTAAAGACTCACCCATATTTTGTGGACATCTGCTTCATTTCAGAGTTCAGTATAATTGGGGCCCGCCAAACCCTGGGTTAATATATTATGGCAAACTTGAATCCCATTAGACAATAACAGTGCAAACACAAAAATGACCGCACAACAAACACACCTTGGGCCACACAGAGCAACTCCCAATAAGAAAGCTGACGTTTCTCTGACCAACTTTTTCCACTTCTGATATGATACCAAATAACGGAGCCTTGAGCATTGACTGATACAATATCAGCAAGAATCATACATACTTTTATTATTTTGTAGTTTGACATTTAAAAAAAGGTTTGATCAAATGAAATTAGTCTCACAGAGAACAAAGGTAGGTATGAAAAACCTATTTATTATTTACCATCTGGAATGCTGTCTTTAAGTTGAAGGGGCGTGGTGATTAACTTTTGGTGACACAGCACACTATAATAAATCATTAAGTTAAGCTCATTAATGATATCTTGGAGAATTTCCTTATGTTTATATTGAAAAATGTTGTTCAATATTGTTCAACTTCGGACACTTATTACATATGTCTAGCTTGTGTGCTATTGTGTGCTTAGATGTTGTGTAGCTGCTCCGGGTAGCCTATAGCCTATTATCTTTACTTTTTTGTAAATGACTTAACTAAAATACAAGAAAATATTACCTTTGTGTGCTTATTAGAGGACATTTTGAGGTTAACTGACTGTCCAGATTTGCACAAATAAACGCACTGCAGGACTGCTTGTATTGGAGTTTACAGTATATCGGACATTTTACATGCAAGCCAGTTTCAACCGATGCCTGTTTTTTTGCTGATATTGGACCGATCATTATCGGTTTGGGACACCCCAGGTCAAAATATCACATTTTTACATTCAGTTTTACATTTATAAGGCCTACTGAAACCCACTACTACCGACCACGCAGTCTGATAGTTTATATATCAATGATGAAATCTTAACATTGCAACACATGCCAATACGGCCGGGTTAACTTATAAAGTGCAATTTTAAATTTCCCGGCAAACTTCCAGCTGAAAACGTTTCGATATGATGACGTTTGCGCGTGACGTCAACAGTGGAAGCGGAAGTATTCGGAGCCCATTGAATCCAATACAAAAATCTCTGTTTTCATCTCAAAATTCCACAGTATTCTGGACATCTGTGTTGGTGAATCTTTTGCAATTTGTTTAATGAACAATGAAAACTGCAAAGAAGAAAGTTGTAGGTGGGATCGGTGTATTAGCGGCGGACTACAGCAACACAACCAGGAGGACTTTGAGGATAGCAGACGCGCTAGCCGAACAACCTCACCTTGACTTCCTCCGTCTCCGGGCCGCCGACCGCATCGGTGATCGGGTGAAGTCCTTTGTTGTACCGTCGATCGCTGGAACGCAGGTGAGCACGGGTCGTGATGAACAGATGAGAGCTGGCGTAGGTGCACAGCTAATGTTTTTAGCATAGCTCTGTCGAGGTTTCGTAGCTAAGTTAGCTTCAATGGCGTCGTTAGCAACAGCATTGCTAAGCTTCGCCAAGCTGGAAAGCATTAACCGTGTAGTTACATGTCCAGAGTTTGGTAGTATTGTTGATCTCCTGTCTATCCTTCCAGTCAGGGGCGTATTTGTTTTGTTTCTATATGCAGTTAAGCCCGATGCTATCACGTTAGCTCAGTAGCTAAAGTGCTTCACCAATGTATTGTCGTGGAGATAAAAGTCACTGTGAATGTCCATTTTGCGTTCTCGACTCATTTTCAAGAGGATATAGTATCCGACAGTGGCGTGCCGTCACTAGAGGCAGGGGAGGCGGGGCCTCACCTGCCGTCATGGAAAGAAAAAAAATGTAAAAAGAAAAAAATAATAATTAAATTGTTATATGTATCCAGTGATTATACTAAAGTTATTTTCCATTTAACTTCAACAGTTTTAGATTATTTTTATTTTTATTTTCACATTTGCCGTTCAAATACTGAGAAGAGACGGCGCGGTGATCAGCAACCAGTTGAGGCACGTCACTGATTTGTGCCTCAACATGGATTGTGCACAATGACTAACTGCTGAGCTGCTGTGCAGTGAGACTGTATTGCTATATGAATTATATCAGCTAACTAAACTATGGCATAGTTTAGTTAGCTGAGGTATATAATGTACAGTGTATTTTGTCAACAACTGTATGTGTGTAACGTATTTCTTGTGCTGAGCATTCATAAATCTGCTGCAAAAGACGTACTGATTGAGGCTCGCAGTAATCCGGCCTCCTGGTGGTAGAGGGCGGTAGTGATCCCAGAGATCATTCCTCTGCCGCAGAAGAAAAAAAAAAAAAAAAAAAAAGTTTGCAAGCTATTGTTTATTTCCTCTCGCCTGGACTTTTATTAAAAACATGGAGGATTACATATGTAAAATAAAACAGTTTTCTAAACTGGACTTTCAATCGAAGCAGGAGGTAATAATTAAAGGTAGACCAACGCCGGAGCTAAAAGGTTTGCTTTTGACTTCGGGACAGAAGACCCGTTCTTTTCAAACGGCGTGGTACACACGCAAAGGCTGTCCAGCAAGAAAGGTAAGACCATAATAATGTTTTTTTATTAAATGTGCTTTTTTGTGTGCGACAGTTGTGTAAAGAATGCTGGTATGAGCTTTTAAACATAACCTGTTAACTGCTGCCAATCACATGGTGAATAAGATACTATTTAGGGTTCATATGTTTGTAAATCTGACTGTGATGATGCAGTGCCTCACCAGACATTAACCTCACCGCACGCCACTGGTATCCGAGGTGGTTTAAAATACAAATCCGTGATCCACAATAGAAAAAGGAGAGAGTGTGAAATCCAGTGAACCCTTGTACCTAAGTTACGGTCAGAGCGAAAAAAGATACGTCCTGCACTGCACTCTAGTCCTTCCGTCTCACGTTCCTCATCCACAAATCTTTCATCCTCGCTCAAATTAATGGGGTAATCGTCGCTTTCTCGGTCCGAATCTCTCTCGCTGCATTGAAAACAAAAGGAAAATGTGAGCAGCCCTTCCTCCGGTGACGTCACGCTACTTCCGGTAGGGGCAAGGCTTTTTTTTTATCAGAGACCAAAAGTTGCGAACTTTATCGTCGTTGTTCTATTCTAGATCCTTTCAGCAAAAATATGGCAATATCGCGAAATGATCAAGTATGACACATAGAATGGACCTGCTATCCCCGTTTAAATAAAAACATTTAATTTCAGTAGGCCTTTAAGGCTTACCGTAGCTCAGGGTCTCTAAAAGCTGCTGGTAGAAGTAGTTAACAAATTCAAACACGCGGCTCAAACGTGATTCTGAATTTAACGAATACTTTGTGCGACACAGCCTCACCCAGGCTTGAACTCCAGCATCACCCACCTAAATTGAGTTTAAGAACCCTAGTGTAGAACTTTTATTAACATTTGGACTTGTGAGCTCCTTGGGGAAAAAAAGAAATATGCCCTTAAAACTGGCAGAATATAAATTACTCTTTTACAACCGACTCTCACAAAAAGGCGTAAAATAGACTCACAATCAAAATTGGCATTTTGGCTTCTCCTCATACCTGCGTACGGACAAAAACCTGGCGTTCACCCTTTTTCAGGACAAAGTTTAGGTCTATTAGGAGTGAACTAGACATGGAAATGTGCGGCGCCTCACACCAACTTCATGCTTCACATACGCACAATTCTACATGCTGTGGATTGACTTCAACAATGTAAAAGACTGAGGCAAGGACACACAATTCACGTTTTTCAATCAATGATCAATGTTTATTTATATAGCCCTAAATCACAAGTGTCTCAAAGGGCTGCACAAGCCACAACGACATCCTCGGTTCAGAGGCCACATAAGGGCAAGGAAAAACTCACAACCCAGTGGGACGTCGATGTGAATGACTATGAGAAACCTTGGAGAGGACCGCAGATGTGGAGGGGAGACCGGATGCAATGGACGTCGAGTGGGTCTAGTATAATATTGTGAAAGTCCAGTCCATAGTGGATCTAACATAATAGTGAGAGTCCAGTCCATAGTGGGGCCAGCCGGAGACCATCCTGAGCGGAGACAGGTCAGCAGCACTGAGATGTCCCCAACCGATGCACAGGCGAGCGGTCCACCCCGGGTCCCGACTCTGGACAGCCAGCACTTCATCCATGGCCACAAAGGAGAGGGGGGCAGAGGAGAAAAGAAAAAAAAATGGTACATCAACTGGTCTAAAAAGGGGGTCTATTTAAAGGCTAGAGTACACAAATGAGTTTTAAGATGGGACTTAAGTGCTTCTACTGAGGTAGCATCTTTTTTTTTTTTTTTTTAACTTGAGATACGAAAGAATGCAGAAAAATGGAGGGGAAGAAAGAGAAGCAACCTACATTAACCTTGTAGATTGTTATAGTAACAATAGGTTAAGCTTTGTCAGTGTGCCATGTGTTATACCTAGTTTACCCTAGGGCAACAACGTTAATATATGTTTGATGAAACGTGATTATGTGCATGAGTGTATGTGTGCATATGTACCTGTATATGTACATTATGTGTATATGTGTGCTTGTACAGTGAATGTATATGTACAGTATGTGCATATGTGTGTACAGCGAATGTATATGTACAGTATGTGTATACAGTATGTGTGTTTGAACAGTGAATGTATATGTACAGTATGTGTATATGTGTGTTTGTACAGTGAATGTATATGTACAGTATATGTATGTGTGTGTTTGTACAGTGAATGTATATGTGTAGTATGTGTATGTGTGTGTCTGTACAGTGAGTGTATATGTACAGTATGTGTATATGTATGTTTTTACAGTGAATGTATATGTACAGTATGTGTATACAGTATGTTTGTATAATGAATGTGCGTGTGGATGTACGAACTTTGAGTGTGTAAATATGTACTGTATTTATTTGTATATGTATGTGGGAGCGTAGGTACCTATGTATGTCTGTATGTATGTGTGTGAGTATATGTGAATTTGCATGTACAATACATTTGACTCCCAGTGTGTGCGGGAGCCAGAGTACGGCCCCAGCCTCCCCGAGAGCCCATCCCACAAACAGTAGGTGTGGTGCCCAGGGAACCAGGGGCCACCGCCCCCACGCAGCCAAGCCGGACAGCGACAGGAACCCCAGAGCCTGGCCCACCGCGTCGCCCACAAGGGCCAGCAGCAGGCCGCAGACAGACGCACCCGGCAGAGGACAAGGCACGAGAAAAGCAGGGGGAAGCCAGACCCCAAGCCAGCGAGAGACCACACCCCACACGGACAGAAAGGCGGGACGCCCCGCCCGAGGGGCCCGGAGACCGCCCGCCCCACCGGCAACCGGGCCCCCACGATCCCCCCCCGCCCCTCCCACCCCCGGAGAGCGCGGCGAGGCCAGCCCATGGCCACCCCACCCAAGCCGGCCGCCACAGGACCACCCAGCACGGGGCCACGGGAACCACCCACCCCACCCGCAGGGACCCCAATGATGGAGATGGAACAACCAGCAACCGCCCCGCCGAGTCCCCCCCCTGAGGTAGGGGAAATAAATAAATAAAATAAATAAATACATACTAATAATAATAATAATAGTAATAAAATATATTAAAAAATAAGAATAAATAAATAATTAAATCTATTTATACAAAAAAAAAAAAAAAAGAATTAAAAGAAGATCACAGACATGCTGACACACAAGGTCGCTACCCCAACAACTGGCCGACTCGCAGCACCTCGGAATACCCTGCAGCACCAAGCTACCACAGTAGACGCAGGGACCAGACCCAGCAGGCCCCAACCAAGACGGGCACCCGGAAGGGATGGACGGTGGGACCCAGGAGCTCCAGACACGCAGTCCGGATGCAGTAGCCTGAGGCGCAGACCCCCACCCGACAGGCAGGCCCAGAACGTACCCCCAGAAATATACATACATATATATATATATATACATACACATAAACATACATATGTACACATACACACACATACACATGCATACACATACACATATATATACATACATACATACATACATACATACATACATACATACATACACACACACACACATACACATACATATACATATACACAGTTTGTCAGCCCCGACAACCACCACACGCGCGCGCTGCCACCAGTCACAACATCAGCCACCCCCCTGCACCAGACCCAGCAGCCACGGGCGCCCACACCACAAACAAACGGCAGCAGAAACAGTAGCCACAACACCCCCAGACAGCCAGCACCACCCAATCAAATCAAAGCGATCAAAAAAAAACTGCGACCGGCAACCACACGCCAACAGAATCACAGAGACCAGCCAGCGCCAGCCCGTCAGCAAGCCCAAACGCCAACACGCAAACAAGAGACACCAACACCCCCCCCCATCCCCCCCCCCCCCCCCCCCCCACCAAAAGACCCCACCACCCCAACCCAAACCCGCACAAACACACCACCGCCCAAACAACCGAGACACAGTATCCAGACCAGACACGGGCGCCGCGCCGCCACCACATCAAGTCGCCAACAGAGACCCCACAGCGCAAGGTCGGGCCACACGGGCACGGACCCCACCCAACAGGAAGCGAGACCCGCGCGACGCCACACACAAATAAATAATAAGATTAAACAAAAATAATAATAATTTAAAAATAATAATAATAAAATGAAATACAAATTAAACTAAATTAAAAATAACAAATACAAATAATTAAATAAAATAAAGTAAGTAAATAATACAAATTATTTAAAAAAATAAAAATAAAATAAATTTAAAAAAATTTAAAAAAAATAAATAAATAAATAAATAAATAAATAACATTTAAAAAATATATATATATATACATATATATATATATATATATATATATATATATATATATATATATATATATATATATATATATATATATATATATATATATATATATATATATATATAAAATAATAATAATAATAATACATTAATAAAAGCCTGGCAGGCCACCAGAACGCAGTCCCCGGAATCCGCGCCGGCCGACGAGGCAATGAGGGGTGCGCCGAACCCCAACCCCCCCACATGCATGTGTACAAGGCCCCCAGAGTGTCTACTGTGTAGTTAAAATTAGGAGGTCAGCCATTACAGCCGACCTCCAGTCCCTATTGATGCAAGTACTGTAGCGTGAGTGAGATATGTATGCTTGTGGGAACTAATAATGCGATTAGAATTGGGGGACATCAAGGTCTTGGTGGGTCCCAACCAAGCCGAGCCCTCCAAATCCTAAGTGTCTAATATGCAGCTAAGATTGAGGGATGGACGAGCAGGGGACAAGACAGGAAGACTGGAGCCCCATAGGAGGCATCCTCAACCCCCCGCCATGCCTCCCCGCAGGACAATCCCCCAAAGTCCTATATTTGTGTGACTGTGTGTGCTATAAGTAGGAGGAGTAGAGGGCCCGGACATCCCCCCCAGTCCATGCGGCCGACAACCAGGAACTATGGCCAGGAAGCCGACCCCCCCACGGCCCGTGACCCACACCAGACCACTTTAGCGTGACGCCACGCGAGCCCACTCCCCGCCAAACAAAGCCAGCCCCCGCCCGCCCAAACCCAACCCAGCAGAGCCCATACCAACAACCAAACGCAGAAAAACTGCACAGCCCCATGCCCAATGCAAACACCGCATCCCGGCCATCCACACAGCAACGTACCCATACGAGTTCCGGCCAGGGGATGGCGCCCCCCAACTGGGGAAGAAGTCAATGCACCCCGTCCGCACGCCAGCCCCCAAACCAGCCGGCAAGCCAACGCCAGCCAGCCCCCACAACCCCACAAGCGCTCAGATACCAGCCACAGTCCCCCAACCACTCCAACCCAACACAGCGACGCCAACCGCCGGCAGTACCACAGCAACCATCACCACCACCGCCCGTCCGCAGTACAAACACCCGCGGCCGCCGAAACCGAAACAAAAAAAAAGCGACCTACCCCGTAAACCACAACAACACACACCCCCAGCTACCACAGAGGCCACCAACCCACCTACCCCAACTCATCCACATACAGGCCAATCGATCCACCGGACATCCACACACATACACACACCTACACATACATACACACATACACATATACATACATATATGTATATACACATACATACACATACACACATGCATGCATATACATATACACATACACACACACACACACACACACATATATACACCTACATACATATACATATGCACACATATACACACACATACATATACCAAAACAAAAAAACAAAAACAAAAAAATAAAAATAAAAATAATAATAATAATAAATAAAATAAAATAAACCCTTTAGATAAAATAAAATAAAAATAAATATTAAGGCCTGGTTGCCAACAGTGTCCAGCGCCACCAAACCCCACAGCCTTTCCCGCACGTCCAGGCCCCCCGCCCACCACCCACCAGGCACCCCATCCGGCAAAAAGCCATAAGGGCCCTGCCCCGCGCCCACAGCCGGCATGCCATGGCGTCTCTGAAGGCCTGGTGCCGCGATCAGCAATGCACACCGGGGCAGCGACACACACACATGTACCTA
Organism: Entelurus aequoreus; assembly: GCF_033978785.1. Classification (NCBI taxonomy): domain Eukaryota; kingdom Metazoa; phylum Chordata; class Actinopteri; order Syngnathiformes; family Syngnathidae; genus Entelurus; species Entelurus aequoreus. Next base: position 43,166,220 of record NC_084747.1, read on the forward strand.
CATACATACACACAGATTCCACCATACATACATACAAACGTACACACACACACACACACACACACACACACACACACACACACACGCACCTATATATACACATATATAATTTAACAGAATAAATAAAATGTATTAAATAGATAATTAAAAAATATATATAAGTATATACATAAATAAAATTAATAAATAAATAAGGGCGGAGTAGAACACAGGAGGGAGACCCCCGCAAGGCAGTCGGGCAGCACCACCGGGGCCCCAACAAGGGAGGAAAGCAGCCCCCCCAACCCAATATATTCTAGGAATTTATTAGGCTTGATTGCATATTGTGTTATTAAACTTTTAGAAGAGATAAAACTGTTTTCATTGATGATATCCCCAAGACATCTGACTCCTTTTTCATACCATGTTGGAAAGTTCAATGGCTTCTTGTTTAAAAGAAAATCAGGATTATTCCAAATAGGTGTAAATTGACAGGGAGTGAGCGGGGATCCAGTTATTTTCAAAAACTCCCACCAAGCTGTTAAGGTAGTGCGTATATTAATACTTTTGAAGCAGTTGTGTTTTCGGAGAATTTGGCTAATAAAGGGCAAGTTAGAAATTGGGATCTCCTGGCTAAGTGATTTTTCAATCTCTAACCATAAACTATCTAATAAAGTGGGATTGGTCCATTTTAATATATATTGTAGTTTATTTGCAAGGAAGTAATACGAAAAGTTTAGGAGTTCTAGACCCCCGTTTTCTTTGGGTTTTTGTAAAGTTTTAAGGCTGATTCGTGCTGGTTTACTCTTCCAAAGAAACTGATTGATGTGTGAGTCTAGTGATTTAAACCAGATTTGAGAAGGTTTGGTTGGAATCATTGAAAAGAGATAATTAACCCTAGGCAAGACCATCATTTTCACGGTAGAAACCCTTCCCATAAGTGAGATTGGCAGTGCTTTCCAACGCGCCAGATCATCCTCAATCAATTTTAAGATTGGGGAGTACCGTAATTTCCGGACTATAAGCCGCTACTTTTTCCCCTCGTTCTGGTCCCTGCGGCTTATACAAGGGTGCGGCTTATTTACGGCCTGTTCTTCTCCGACACCGACGAAGAGGATTTCGGTGGTTTTAGTACGCAGGAGGAAGACGATGACACAATGATTAAAGACTGACTTTTCATATACCGGTAGGCTGGTTATTTTGATAACGTACAGGCGAGCACTTTGTATTACTTTGCACCGTTGTATTATTTGTACTCTGCACGAATGCTGTTCGCCATGTCAAAGATGTGAAAGTTTGATTGAATGATTGAAAGATTTATTGTTAATAAATGGGACGCTTTGCGTTCCCAAACAGTCATCTCTGTCCCGACAATCCCCTCCGTGGTAGCAGGAACCCCTATATACTACGGTAATTACACACCAAAACCCTGCGGCTTATAGTCGGGTGCGGCTTATATATGGAGCAATCTGTATTTTCCCCTAAATTTAGCTGGTGCGGCTTATAGTCAGGTGCGGCTTATAGTCCGGAAATTACGGTAATTCAAGCGATTCAGATCTGACAATGTGGAGGAAATATTGATTCCCAGGTATTTAATGTTCCCTTTATGCAGTGGAATCGATGAGGTGCTCTGAAAGTCCAAATTAATTGGTAACACAGTAGGTTTGGACCAGTTGATTGAGTAATCTGAAATAGAACTGAATTTATTGATAAGTGAGATTTTATCTTGAAGAGAAGAATGTGGATTTTGTAAGAAAAGTAATACATCATCAGCATAAAGGCTTATTTTATGATGAACGGTTGCGGTATGGATGCCTTTAATATTTGCATGCTGTCGAATTGCGGTTGCAAGAGGTTCAATAAATATAGCAAACAGTGACGGAGAAAGTGGACACCCTTGCCTTGTGCCCCTCATAAGATTAAACCTTGGGGAGATTTGGCTATTCGTTCTAACCGAGGCTGTAGAGAAACTATATAGGACCTTGATCCATTCTATAAATGAGTCTCCAAATCCAAATTTCTGTAGAGTAGCTAAAAGAAAATTCCAATTCACTCTATCAAATGCTTTTTCAGCATCTAATGAAACAACAGCTGTTTTTAAATTATGAATAACAGAATAGTCTATCACATTGAGTAGACGGCGAACATTGTTGGACGATTGTCTCTCTTTGATGAAACCTGTTTGATCAGGATGTACTATATATGGAGTGACTTTTTCTAATCTTTGAGCTAATACTTTGCAGATAATTTTAAGATCAGCATTAATCAGGGAAATTGGCCGGTAACTGGATGGAAGTGTTGGGTCTTTATCAGGTTTTAGCAAGAGACTGATTGTGGCAGAGTTCATATTTGGAGGAAGGAATGAGTTTTCTTTAATCTCTAAAGCCATTTTTGTAAATATCGGAGCTAGCAGTGACCAGAATGTTTTGTAGAACTCCACAGGGAACCCATCAGGCCCTGGTGCTTTATTGTTTGGCATCTGTTGAAGAGCATCGTGAAGTTCATCTACAGAAATAGCAAGATCTAAATTTGATACCTGCCTTGTATTTAATTTAGGTAAGTCTATACCATTGAGAAATGTCTCAATGTCTGAAAGAGATGGGTCAATCGGTGTATACAAGTTTCTGTAAAGGTCTCTAAATATGGAGTTAATTTCCTCAGGAATGTGAGTAATGTTCCCAGCTGAATCCTTAATGGATGGTACGGAGTTTTTTTCTTTGTTTAATTTTAGTTGGTTAGCCAAATATTTGCTTGGTTTATTGTCATGTTCAAATTTTTCTAAGCGTAACCTCTGGAGCAGGAATTGACTTTTCTTATCCATTATTTCTCTTAAATCTAATTTGAGTTTTCTCAGTTCGTTCAGAGTATGTTCATTTTGTGAGTTCGCATAAGCTATTTCTAATATTTTTATTTCATTTTCAAGTTCCTGCTCTAGTAAACGTTCCTTTTTTTCTTGTATGATGAATAAGAAATTATTTTTCCTCGCATAACTACTTTTGCGGCCTCCCAGAGAATGCACGCCGTGATTTCTGGTTGATCATTAAAATCTAAAAAATCTGTCCATTCTTTCTCAAAATAGTTGAGGAAGTCTGGGTCCTTTAGTAATGATGTATTAAGTCTCCATTGTTTTATAGGTGCAGTTATAGTTTTGTTAGTGAGGGAAAGTGAGACAGGTGCATGGTCACTGATGATGATAGGATGAATGTGAATGTTTGCGATATCAGATAAAATTGAGCTACTAGTTAAAAAGTAATCAATGCGAGAGAATGAGTGGTGAACTGGGGAAAAATAAGTGTATTCCCTAAGAGTGTGGTGATAAGAACGCCAGGCATCGCAAAGACCATAATCCTTCATATATTGCTTAAGTATTACCACTGATTGAGACTCACGGTGACTCCCAGTCACTCTGGACCGATCTATATTTGGATTAAATACTAAGTTGAGGTCCCCTCCTAGAATCAAGCAGTGGTTTGAGTGAGGAGAAGAAAGTGTGAAAAAAGGAGGGGTCATCAACATTTGGACCATAAATGTTGGCGATACATAAGTTTCTCCCGTCAACAGAAATATTAAGAATGATGTATCTTCCCTCTATGTCAGTAATGGAGTTATGCAATGTAAAGTTGACCTTTCTACTAATGAGAATGGCTACGCCTCTCTGTTTGGAGTTGTAACTAGCAAAGTATGTGTGTGGGTATTGCGATGAATGCAGTTTTGAGGTATCGGACTTGGAGAGGTGAGTCTCTTGTAGTAAAGCAATGTCTGCTTGCATACTCTTCAAATGATTAAGAATTTTTATATTTTTTTCCTTTGACCCGACTCCACGCACATTCCAAGTGACAAACTGCACAGTGGACAAACTAAACTAGACTGTAACTAAGTGTGTGGATGTATGTGTGTACTTTATGTGTAAATAATGCATGTCTGTATCTAAATGTAAGCCTATCATGCATATATGTAGGTGTGTATAGTGTGTATAGTTGTGCATGTATTAGCTGTGAGTGTAAATGCTGATGACGACAAGGGGACACACACAACAGGTGGAGAAATAGAAAGAGAAAAACAAAACAAAAAACATAAAAGAAAAAGAAAAGAAGAGAGTGGTGGATTAAACAGGTAGTGAAATAAGTAACATAAAAAGGAAAACAAAAAAGTAAAACAGTAAACATGTTGGTTTACCAAAAGAGAGAGAGAGAGCGTATGGTGTTTACGTGTGCGCTATGATGACGCACAGGTGTATTGTGAGCAAGGGGGGGAGAGAGAGATTGAAGCATAATGAAATAACAAAAACAACACGTGTTTCAGACGCTAATAATACAGCTACGGCGTGGCTTCCGGATCACGGTAAAGTTGGCCGTTGTTGAAAAGTTTATCCACCGCGATGACTGCACGGCATCCTTCGGTGATAAACTTCTTGCGAAGCGGAAACAGATGGCGTCGCCGGTCGAGAATTTCCTTTGGAAACTGGTCGTTGATGCTGAAATTGGATCCTTTCAGCTCTCTACCCTGGTTCCTCACTCGCTCATTCTGCTTGAAGTGTTCGAATTTGGCTATGATGGGTCTCGGCCTCCTGTTCTCTGGCTTTTTGGCTCCAAGCCGGTGGACGCGATGGAAGGTGATGTTCCTGATGGTGTCTGCTGGAAGCTTGAGCTGATGTTCCATGAAGGACTTGATGGTTTCCTCTGGATCTTCCTCGGTCGTTTCCGGTATCCCCGCGAAGACCAGATTGTCCCTCATGCTTCTCGCCTGGAGGTCCAGCATCGTCTCCTTCATGCTCCTGTTGTCCCGGGTGAGTTGCGTCACTCCGTCTGTGAGGGATTTTACAGTCTCACGAAGAGCGGCGTTCTCCTTGGCGAGAGACATGACCTGCTGTTGTCCGAATTCCAAACTCTCACGGATGGCTTGGAATTCCTTGTGGAGCACCTCAACAAGTGCGAGGCGGCCATCCAAACAAGTCAGCCTCTTGTCGATAGAATCCAGGATGTCGGTGAAGTTTGTACCGGGTGGTGACACATGGCCAGGTGAGTCCTCCGGGCGGCTTCTTTTAGACGTTGGCGTCTTAGATGGCTTCCCCATGACGAGACGGTCGTAGCACTCTTCGATGTAGCCTTCAAGTGCCTCCAGATTTTGATATTTAAGTTTTATTTGCTTTATTTTCTGAATGAATCAGAATTGTTTGGCAGCTGAGTGTGCCACTTGACTCTATTTTTTTTCCCGCGTCACGTACGGTCTCTCTCGCGAGACTACAGCATTACTGACGCATCTGACGTCGACCTTGTCTCATGCCCCGACCTTGTCTCAAGCATATCTAACTGTTACCGGGAGGGCATTCCAGAGTACTGGAGCCCGAATAGAAAACGCTCTATAGCCCGCAGGCTTTTTTTGGGCTCTGGGAATCACTAATAAGCCGGAGTTCTTTGAACGCAGATTTTTTTTCCGGGACATATGGTACAATACAATCAGCAAGATAGGATGGAGCTAGACCGTGTAGTATTTTATACGTACTGTAAGTAGTAAAACCTAAAAGTCACATCTTAAGTGCACAGGAAGCCAGTGCAGGTGAGCCAGTATAGGCGTAATATGATCAAACATTTACATTATTTACAATCCGGGGGGAGGGATGTGGAGGGGGTTGGGGTGGGGGGGTTAGGTTTGGTTGATATCAGTTACTCTCCATCAGTCATCAACAATAATATAATCAGAGAAATGGACATTGAAACGGTGTAGGTCTGACTTGGTAGGATATGTACAGCGGGCAGTGAACATAGTGAGCTCAGAAAGCATAAGAACAAATCATTTGATTATTTACATTTGATTATTTACAATCCGGGGAGGTGGGATGTGGTGGGGAGAGGGTGTTAGTCTAGGGTTGTAGTTGCCTGGAGGTGTTCTTTTAGTGAGGTTTTGAAGGAAGATAGAGATGCACTTTCTATTACACCTGTTGGGAGTGCATTCCATATTGATGTGGCATAGAAGGAGAATGAGTTAAGACTAGGGGTGTCCGATAATGGCTTTTTGTCGATATCCGATATTCCGATATTGTCCAACTCTTTAATTACTGATACCGATATCAACCGATACCGATACTGATATATACAGTTGTGGAATTAACACATTATTATGCCTAATTTGGACAACCAGGTATGGTGAAGATAAGGTCCTTTTTTTTTAAAACTAATAAAATAAAATAAGATAAATACATTAAAAACATTTTCTTGAATAAAAAAGAAAGTAAAACAATATAAAATCAGTTACATAGAAACTAGTAATTAATGAAAATTATTAAAATTAACTGTTAAAGGTTAGTACTATTAGTGGACCAGCAGCACGCACAATCATGTGTGCTTACGGACTGTATCCCTTGCAGACTGCATTGATATATATTGATATATAATGTAGGAACCACAATATTAATAACAGAAGGAAACAACCCTTTTGTGTGAATGAGTGTAAATGGGGGAGGGAGGTTTTTTGGGTTGGTGCACTAATTGTAAGTGTATCTTGTGTTTTTTATGTTGATTTAATAAAAAATAAAAAATAAACGATACCGATAATAAAAAAAACGATACCGATAATTTCCGATATTACATTTTAAAGCATTTATCGGCCGATAATATCGGCCGGCCGATATTATCGGACATCTCTAGTTAAGACCTTTGCTAGATCGGAATCTGGGTTTAACGTGGTTAGATGGCTATGCAAGTTTCCCACACCTCCTGCACCAAAAGGGCCAATGGATATCAATGTTACAAAAATGGCACCATGTTTTTCCATTTTGGGTTCTGCAAGGACCCCTGATGGGGGATTGGAAGGTTCCCCTGCCCTATGGGACCAAATATTAATTCTGTCTTTTCTAGACATTCATAAAGTTGTGGATTTTTTTTAGAGATGTCCGATGATGGCTTTTTTGCCGATATCCGATATTCCGATATTGTCCCACTCTTAATTACAGATTCCGATATCAACCGATACCGATATATACAGTCGTGGAATAAACACATTATTATGCCTAATTTTGTTGTGATGCCCCGCTGGATGCATTAAACAATGTAACAAGGTTTTCCCAAAATAAATCAACTCAAGTTCTGGAAAAAAATGCCAACATGGCACTGCCATATTTATTATTGAAGTCACAAAGCGCATTATTTCTTTTAACATTTTAACAATTTGGGACATGCTCTCCCTGAGAGAGCATGAGGAGGTTGAGGGGGCGGCGGTGTTGAGGTGGGGAGGGGGGGGGGGCGTAGCGTCCCGGAAGAGTTAGTGCTGCAAGGGGTTCTGGGTATTTGTTCTGTTGTGTTTATGTTGTGTTACGGTGCGGATGTTCTCCCGAAATGTGTTTGTCATTCTTGTTTGGTGTGGGTTCACAGTGTGGCGCATATTTGTGACAGTGTTAAAGTTGTTTATACGTCACCCTCAGTGGGACCTGTATGGCTGTTGACCAAGTTTGCGTTGCATTCACTTGTGTGTGTGAAAAGCCGCATATATTATGTGATTGGGCCGGCACGCAAAGGCAGTGCCTTTAAGGTTTATTGGCGCTCTCTACTTCTCCCTACGTCCGTGTACCACTCCGTACAGCGTTGTTTTAAAAAGTCATACATTTTACTTTTTGAAACCGATACCAATAATTTCCGATATTACATTATAAAGCATTTATCTTTTATTTGTTTACTCCCTTTTGGCCCGGAAATTTCTTTCATTTCCATCAAACATCAGATAATTCTTCTGTTTTTTCCAATACGGTGGTGCCTCACCTTAAAAGTGATCCAACTTAAGAGTGTTTTGAAGTAAAAGTTGTTATGCTTCAAGTTGACGGCGTGTCGCAGTTGGGAGAGTGGCCGTGCCAGCAACCTGAGGGTTCCTGGTTCGATCCCTAGCTTCTACCAACCTAGTCACGTCCGTTGTGTCCTTGAGCAAGACACTTCACCCTTGCTCCTGATGGGTCGTGGTTAGCTCGCATGGCAGCTCCCGTCATCAGTGCGGTGAATGGGTGAATGTGGAAATAGTGTCAAAGCGCTGTGAGTGCCTTGAAGGTAGAAAAATGCTATACAAGTATAACCCATTTACAAGCAAAAATTTGAGTTACAAGTTGTGAGGAGGCGTGGCCGGCGGACCTGCAGCGAGCCGGCCTGGCTCCGAGATGGGCGACAGGTGCGTAGATGGCCCACCTGGGCGCGTTCGTGTAATCACTTGTCACTGCGTAAAAGGGCAGCAGCCGAGAAGGACGGGGCAGGAGAGGCTGGAGAAGTTGGTGAAGTGAGAACCCGAGTCGGAGCATGAGCGGAAGCGAGAGCAAGACGGAGAGCGAGACGGAGACGCAAGTGCAAAGCTGAAAAGCAACGCAAAGAGCGCGACTGTCACCATAGACGGGGAAGGCTAAAAAGCGACTGGAAGAGCGAGACGGCGGAAGAGGCGAGTGCTGCAAAGCGACCCGAACAGAGAAAGCTGAGGTTTATTGCAAAATAAAGTCCTAAAACTGTCATGCCGTCATGTCTCTCCTTCCCGACTGCTGCCTTTAACAGAGCGACAGGTGATCAGACAAACACTCTCAGCTGTGTCATCCACGCACCTGTCGCTGATCTCGAAGCCGGTCCTGGCACACCCCGCTTCGCTGCAGCTCCGCAGGCCACGCCCCCCCCCCCCCCCCCCGCACAAGCATTCCTGTCATTAGTTGGGGTAGCAAATATCACAGTGAACCCCGTATGATCCGTATTATTAATACACACAAAAACCCGGCATACAAACTTTTCACTGCAAACTTGAGATGTATCAAGAGTGAATTGAATGTGGCAATGTGCGGCGCCTCACGCCAACTTCATCATATAAAAGCATAGGCAAAGTTGTGCAAAAAAACACATTCAAAACAATGGCTGCTTTAGCAGTTTTAGAAGATACTGCTAACGGTGCACTGCGAAGGGAGCATGTTTTCCAAGACAGAGAGGGTTTATTGGAAAATGATGAGACCTGGTTATTGCGCTCCTCCTGGAACTGTGCGCAGACCTGTGGCCCCTTATTGAGCACAACACAGCGAGGAGCCCTGCGCTGCCTGTGCCCACACAGGTGCTGACCACATAGGGGTTCTTCGTAACCTCTCCAGGTATTTTAATTTCACTTACAATGCAGCGGGACAAACATTAAAAAACAATTTGCAGCGACATTTCCTAATGTCATCGAAGTGATTGACTGCACACACATTGCTCGCCATCACACTGCATGATGAATATGTGTTTGGTAACAGGAAACATGCTTGCTTCTTGTTGAGCACTTTCATTTGTGTAATTGTCCTGATGATAATACCTGTGATGTGCATTATGTGCCCCCCAGTATGTATATCCTGTCTTGACAGCATTATTAGGAGTCAGCGGTTCAAGTGAATGATTTGCTGTTTTTTGTGGTTAAACTACATGTTAAAGAGGACCTCAAGGCAAAATCAACTTTTTTTTTTACCTGATGTATTTTTAGTGTATCCCCTTAAGTCCCAGACATTTGAAATCAATCCATTGAGGCATTGCCGGCAGGCACGTGCACACATAGGGCCCTACGGGTGCTTGAGCCCCTGCCCTTTTTTGCCTCGTCTTAAAAAGTGCCCTCTGCCTGTGTGTGTTTTTTTTATTTTAGTTTTTTATTTAAACAACATTAATAAATTTCTGTCAGGGATGTAAAAAAAAACAACAAAAAAAAACAGCGGTACAAAAACTCCACGTTTTCTTGTAATACCGGGTTGTTTGAGCCTGCCGCTTCCGCCAGAGAGAGAGAGAGAGAGGGCGAGTGAGTGAGTAAGTGAGAGGAGAGAGAGCCAACTGCGCCCCTGAGGATATGTGACAGTGGAGCAACTTGAACCTGTGAGTTAGGTTATGGTCTAGTCGCCGTCCACTTATTCAGCATCTAATATGGGTAATATTTCAGAAAAACGCTGTATTATTCTATTATTCAATGTGTCAGCTTCTGTTTTTGCCGGAAGTCGGAGCACGGCGCATCAATTGAGCACGGCACATCAATTCCGCACAGAGCAGAGCGGATCGTGCGGGACAGGAAGTAGTGTACAAAATAAAACACCGGGTTAATTTTCAAAATAAAATGCACTGTGTTTAAGGCGGATCACATGAGAAAGTGAGAAATACCATAAGTTACAACTTGATGGTGTTTTCATCAAATTAAGGGAAGAAGGACACATTTTCACAGTGAAGTTTTTTCCATTTGGGTATTTATTTTTGTATTTTTTTTCAAAGTTCATGTTGCACTGTTCAATGTTCAATATCAAAGTGCTTATCTTTAACAATAAATAGCCAAATAATAAACCAGTGTTTTGTTGCTTTTCATGTCTTCCAAGCCTATGATAATGTGAATTAACTCATTATGACAATAATTTGTTGACACAAAATAAATGGCAATCACTTTTACCTACAAAGGACACACAGCTAAGTAGTTAGCTTCCTATTAGCAAATTTAATTTTACATTAATTTCCATATTGTGTAAAGGACCAAAAAAAAATTTCCTGCCCTTTTCTGACTTTGGGCCCCTGCCCCTCTATAATCATGTGCACGTCCCTGATTGCCGGGATATTTAAAAGACAATCTTGCCTTCCTTTTTTTTCCCCAAGAAGGCAAATGCTGACACAACTTTTTTTTGGCACAAAGCTTGAAATTGTACAGGAGTTCAATTTCACAGCCTTGTTTTTGAACAACAAGTTTAAAAAAAATGTGTATAGAAAAGAATACAACCTGTCAAATTTTAAGGTAATGATGTAAATTTAACATTCAAAATAACTTAACTCTTGATTTTGCAGAATTATACCAAAATGCAATGATCATGCCAATTATTACCGACTGTTTAACAACTTTGGCATCGGCACGCAAGTCCACACTAAAGCCTGTCAAATTTGCATACAAGCAAAAACAAAACAACAACACACACCATCATTGTAACATCTTAAAGAAACGTGTGCAGGTGCTTTCTTAGCTCCACCTCTACTAACCCAATTAATAAAGACAAATCTAAATCGATCGACTAGATTAGGATCTAGAGGTCCCATTCAGAAAAAGTGCTTTTGGGCAGTCAGTTGTTTTGTTATCGCACGTCACATCTTATAGAACACGATACCAAGTAACGTATGAGACTGACAAACTCTTACCTCTTTCAATAAGCATCTAAAAGAAAATTACTTGAAAATCCAAACTGCACTCATAATGAATATTTAAAGTGGAACTGCACTCGTTTTGGAATTTTACCTGTCGTTCACAATCATTATGAGAGACAAGAACACATGCCCTTTTTTTTTTTAGGATTTTAAAGATGATAACGCTAATGGGAGTCACTGTTGTAGCCCTTAAAGCCCTCTAGAACATTTCGGGAGAACATCCGCACCGTAACACAACATAAACACAACAGAACAAATACCCAGAACCCTTTAGCGGGGGGTGTATTGTGCAGAACAAATACCCAGAACCCTTTAGCGGGGGGTGTATTGTGTAGCGTCCCGGAAGAGTTAGTGCTGCAAAGGGTCCTGGGTATTTGTTCTGTTGTGTTTATGTTGTGTTGCGGTGCGGATGTTCTCCCGAAATGTGTTTGTCATTCTTGTTTAATGTGGAATCACAGTGTGGCGTATATTTCTAACAGTGTTAAAGTTGTTTATACGGCAACCCTCAGTGTAACCTGTATCGCTGTTGATCAAGTATGCGTTGCATTCACGTGTGTGTGCGTACAGAAGCCGCACATATCTTGTGACTGGGCCGGCACGTTGTTAGAATGGATGAAAAGCGGACGTGACGACAGCTCGTAGAAGACGTTAAAGGCAGTGCCTTTAAGGCACGCCCCCAAGACTGTGGTCCGGGTGGACTACGAGATATAATGACTGATGAACACCTTCGTTCGATAATGAAGGTTGCCTCAACTCAAAGCCTGAGCCCCGTCATTAATGAACTAGCATCCAAGAAAAGATGGCAGGTGTCTGGCTTGGGCACATCAGATTAGATCAGTGTGTTGCAAACTGAGCAGTTTAAAGTCCTGAATGGTTGGTATATTCATTGTTATTTTATTTTCAAATTTATTAGGCTGTGGAAAAAGTTAATGTTGATATTTACCTCAGAAGGCTGCAAATAGAAAAGAGGCATTCAATGTTTATTTCAATTGTATTTGATATGCCATTGATATTTTTTTTAATGTTGTCGTAATGTACTTTGTATTGTTATTGTTTTGCTATTGTATATCACCTTGTTCTGTTTGGGTTGCACTGTTCTTAAGTGTTTGGTATTAATTGCCGCAGGGACGAAAGATGGAAATTAGCCACTTGATGAAGAGTACTTTTTGTCACTCGTTAAGTCCACATCTTAGAGACTGCAAGCTGTTATAAAATCCAAATTGTTTTATTCTCAGAATTGAATGCTTCTTTTTTTTCCTCCCTGCTGGGTCCTAAAAACTAAACTGTTACTGACTACCACAATTTATTTTCTTGACTTCTTTTAGTGTTTCTTAAAGCCAGAAAGTTCCTATTTGAAATGACTATATATATGACTATTGGAATCAGAATCAGCTTTATTGGCCAAGTATTCTCTTTCTGTTAAATGTATTGTTTTATAGTTTTGACGTTTTCCCACAAAATGAAACACCTGAATGAACATTCCTATTCTTCAAGTCTGGTGATTCCATAGTGTTGTAGTAGTTGTAGTAGATCCGTCCCTAAGTTTTTTGTTTTTTTTCTGTCTGCTAAGGAACATGCAGAGGTGTTAATTAAAGTCGTCTTCAGAGAGGTTGTATTGATTTCGAATAATTGATAAGTTGTCTTAGATGCTTTAAATGAACCAATTTCAATACAAAGTTGGAAAATAGCTTCACTGCAAAAAGTCAGTGTTCAAAAACAAGAAAAAACAAAACAAAAATAAGGGGTATTTTATTTGAACTAAACAAAATTATCTGCCAATAGAACAAGAAAATTTGGCTTGTCAAGACTTTCCAAAACAAGTCAAATTAGCTAACCTCAATGAACCCAAAAATACCTTAAAATAAGTATATTCTCACTAATAACAACTGTACTACTATACGAGCACATATTTTCTATTGTTTCATTGAAAATAAAACAGCAAAGTCCATTTGGCTGTCATCTGTTTTAATATGAGACACAATTATGTCAAAGTCATGATTTTTTTTTCATGCTTGAAATAAGAAATTATTACTTTAAAAAAGTAGTTTTATACTTGTGAGTGTTGATGACACAGCTTTGCAACAGTTGATATTCTAGTTTCAAGCATGTTTTACTCAATATAGGTCATAAAATCTCAGCAACAAGCTGTAATATCTTACTGAGATCATTTAGGACCAAAACCCTTAAAACAAGTAAAACACTCTAACATAAAATCTGCTTAGTGAGAAGAATTATCTTATCAGACAGAAAATAAGCAAATATTACCCTTATTTGAGATATTTAATCTTACTTAGATTTCAGTTTTTGCAGTGTGGCAGCTTTAATCATAACATTTACCTCACTTATCCTTACCTCTATCTAGGAGGTAATTATTTTTTTAATGTCTACCATCACTGGCAGCAATGTGGAAATGTGCATTACTGCCATCTACAGGACTGGAGTGAAACAACACAATCTGTCATTTTTTTACAGCTGTTTTCTCGTGGGTTTTGTTCTTGCCTACAGTATTCAATTAGCCAAAAAAGGTAAGTAAACAGTAAGCCCGTTTCCACCACAGGAACTATAATATTTACCCAAGTAAATAAAGGTCCCCCTGTGTTTCCACCAAAAACTACCGGGGTAGATTAAGTCCTTCATTGATTAGGATATGTGAGGATAATTTTTTTATTTGTCTTAATACTTGCATTTTTTTACTACACCATACTTGACAACAGAGAGAAAGAAGAACGAAAGGAACTTTTGACGTGCAGGAACTTTTGTGGGGCATCTGTCAAACTACGCTGATTAGTGGAACTATCTTGCAGTGTTTTTATTCAGTCGTAGCCTTTAAACTAATGTAAACTCCAGTTAAATGCTTTTTAATTTTTAAAAATTTTTTTATACACTTTATTTCACTATGCGAAGCTACATACATGGACAGACTATTTTAATCGTATTTACAGAGGAATATAACGTATTCAGCCGAACTTTGAAGCAGCGACTCCAGCTGCTTACTGGGACTCGACAACATTGTTGTTTAAAAAGAAATGTGAAAAGAAGGACAACTGGAAACGAAGGTGGACACGGCACAAGAGCCAAGCGTGCAGTTTTTAACAACGTTTTTAATGTACATAGGTTTTTTCAAAATCTTTCTCCCGCAGAACGTGACTTTTCAGTCACGTCCGTATCCTCTCTCTCTTCCTGCTCCCGGCCGCTTACTGCTAAAGACAACAGATGATTAGATTAACACGTACCACCTGTGAAATCTAATCGCCTGCCAGCTGTGTCTCGCCGTCAGCACTGCCACGCCCCCGTCTGATGGTGCTCTGTCCTCAGCACCATGGACAGAGGCGGTGACCTTTGCACCTGCAGGCAGCGCTGGCCACACCTCCCCCCACAGAAGGGAAACGACATAAAATGTTCAGGATTTACTTTGTTGAATGCTGTAAAAGTAGTCAGTGACACGCCATTTGTGTAGTTATTCGTCTCAACCCAAATGCTGATACCAACAAGCTAACGCTAAATCTGATGTGTTTGTGTTGTTGGCGTGAGATAAACACTGATATTTATCTTTTATAAATTGTTATTTACAGCGCAAATGGAAATGGACCCTCATGAATTCATCATTCACTGAGGGGACCATTTTCTGACTTTTGGACACTTTGGACAAAAGCCTGAATTTATATACATTAATGTACACTTTGTTTTCAAATTATATAGTTTTGTAAATCACTGCTTTGTATTTCATTTACTTACACTTTAGTAAAGTAAATATGACATAATAT
>NC_084747.1:43186097-43251097 GCF_033978785.1 Entelurus aequoreus
GTCGTCCCGGGGACGGTAAAAAAAATGCACGGGACGAAATGAAATGCTCCCCGGGACGATGGCTTTTAACCATTTTTTTTCTTTTTCTTTTTATGTATTTATTCATTTTACATTTTATATTAAATGTCTTGGTTTTTCCACCCTCTGAAAATCCTATGAAATGTTTAACAAGCCATCCTATAATAATACAACAGCTATTAAAGGCCTACTGAAACCCATTACTACCAACCACGCAGTCTGATAGTTTATATATCAATGATGAAATCTTAACATTGCAACACATGCCAATACGGCCGGGTTAACTTATAAAGTGCAATTTTAAAATTCCCGCCACACTTCCGGTTGAAAAACTCCTTTGGATATGATTTATGCGCGTGACGTCACAAAAGCAACGGAAGTGGTTGGACCCCATTGGACCCGATAGAAAAGCCTCTTGTTTTCTTCGACAAAATTCCACAGTATTCTGGACATCTGTGTTGGTGAATCTTTTGCAATTTGTTTAATGAACAATGGAGGCTGCAAAGAAGAACGTTGTAGGTGGGATCGATCGGTGTCTTAGCGGCTAAGTACAATACTTACAGCAACACAACAAGGACTACTTACTACGCCTAGCCTATGCTTGCCGCCAAACCCACGGATGAAGTCCTTCGTCGCGCCGTTGATCGCTGGAATGCAGGTGAGCACGGCTGTTGATGGGAAGATGAGGGCTGGGTGGCGTAGGTGGAGCGCTAATGTTTTATCATAGTTCTGTGAGGTCCGGTTGCTAAGTTGCTAAATTAGCCTTAGTGTCGTTAGCAACAGCATTTTTAAGCCTTACCAGGCTGAGAATTTTTAACCCTGTAGTTACATGTACATGGTTTGATAGTATTGTTGGTCTTCTGTCTATCCTTCCAGTCAGGGGTTTATTTATTTTGTTTCTATCTTCATTTGAGAGCGATGCTATCACGTTAGCTCAGTAGCTAAGTGTGTCACCGATGTATTGTCTTGGAGATAAAGGTCACTTTAAATGTCCATTTCGTGTGCTCGACTCTCATTTTCAAGAGGATATAGTATCCGAGGTGGTTTAAAATACAAATCCGTGATCCACAATAGAAAAAGGAGAGAGTACATAGTTCTGTGAGGTCCGGTTGCTAAGTTGCTAAATTAGCCTTAGCGTCGTTAGCAACAGCATAGTTAAGCCTTACCAGGCTGAGAATGTTTAACCGTGTAGTTACATGTACATGGTTTAATAGTATTTTTGATCTTCTGTCTATCCATCCAGTCAGGGTTTTTTTAAATTTAGTTTCTATCTGCATTTGAGACTGCTATGCTATCACGTTGGCTACGTTGCTAGGTTAGCTTCTATTTTTTTAGCTTCGAAAAGCTGAATATTATTAATCGTGTATTTACATGTTCATGGTTTAATAGTATTTTTGATCTTCTGTCTATCCATCCAGTCAGGGTTTTTTTTTATTTAGTTTCTATCTGCATTTGAGACTGCTATGCTATCACGTTGGCTACGTTGCTAGGTTAGCTTCTATTTTTTTAGCTTCGCAAAGCTGAATATTATTAATCGTGTATTTACATGTTCATGGTTTAATAGTATTTTTGATCTTCTGTCTATCCATCCAGTCAGGGTTTTTTTTTATTTAGTTTCTATCTGCATTTGAGACTGCTATGCTATCACGTTGGCTACGTTGCTAGGTTAGCTTCTATTTTTTTTAGCTTCGCAAAGCTGAATATTATTAATCGTGTATTTACATGTTCAGTCACTGTGAATGTCCATTTCGCGTTCTCGACTCTCATTTTCAAGAGGATATAGTATCTGAGGTGGTTTAAAATACAAATCTGTGATCTACAATAGAAAAAGGAGAGAGTGTGGAATCCAATGAGCCAGCTTGTACCTAAGTTACGGTCAGAGCGAAAAAAGATACGTCCATCACTGCCTCTCAAGTCCTTCACTGTAACGTTCCTCATCTACGAATCTTTCATCCTCGCTCAAATTCATGGGGTAATCGTCACTTTCTCGGCCTGAATCTCTCTCGCTCCATTGTAAACAATGGGGAATTGTGAGGAATACTAGCTCTTGTGACGTCACGCTACTTCCGGTACAGGCAAGGCTTTTTTTTATCAGCAAGCAAAAGTTGCGAACTTTATCGTCGATTTTCTCTACTAAATCCTTTCAGCAAAAATATGTCAATATCGCGAAATGATCAAGTATGACACATAGAATGGATCTGCTATTCCCGTTTAAATAAAACAATTTCATTTCAGTAGGCCTTTAATGTAACAATATAATAAAACAAATATATTTAATGATGTTTTTTTCATTATTTTAACAATAGGCTAAGGTATATTACTTTATATAGATTCTACAAGAAACACAATACTTAAAAACAAAATTATTTACAATTGCAGACACAAGGTTCTTGTTCTGCAGTGCTGTGTGCTAATGTGCAGGACCGCAAGAAAGGTCGGAGAGAAAATGCGGACTGGATTTTGAGTCATGTGGGCATTTTCTATATGAACAAGTCCAAGGACCGCAAGCAAGGTCGCAGAGAAAATGCGGACTGGATTTTGAGTGATGTGGGCATTTTCTATATGAACAAGTGGAATGGATTGGATACCGACGCACTAAAGGGGCTCGCTACCTTACGCTATGAAGTGAGGGGAAACTGAGTGAATAATGACAGGTTATATGATTATTTATTTAAACTCATATTCGGGCCACTTTATAATGCATATGTCAAATATGCATGTATTTGTAAAAAAAAAAAAATATATATGTTTTTTTTTTTTTAACACAAAATTATTTAGGGGGGCTTAAGAACATTTTAGGGGGGCTTGAGCCCCCCTAAAATAGACCTAACAACGCCAATGATTAGAGGATTGGGATTTACATTTCATACCGTCAGCTAGAATGCTCTGCTTTTATTCCAATGTCAAATATAGACACCACACCTACTTTACACTCACTGGCCACGACATTAGGCACACCTGCCACAGTTAAACCCAAGTGTGAAGTATTTCAATACAGATTATAGTCATGAGTGCATCAGAGGGATTAAGCGTACGGTTTGTACCCTGCATGTCATCCTGTAGGAAGATGTGACCTGGTTGATGGATGAGGTCATTGCAAAGTGGGAATTCTGTCATTAGTGTCCACAGAAGCTCAGATGTGATCAATGCCTGGTGCAGACGTCGAATAAATCTGTCCTACAGTATGAACAATGCATCCCACTGAAAAATGTTTTCTTGATTAAGATAAAGGGAACCACTTTTTAATTATTTCATTTGAGGTAAACACCAGGCCACCGTCAATCATTGCTTGTTTTTTAAACCGTTTGTTTTCTTAATTGACTGTGGGTTGACTGCTACTACATTAACGCATGAATAAAGAAATAATGAACTCAGAGTGACATCAATTCTAAGCTGAAACTCCTGGGAGAATGGAAAAACTCTTCAAAAGTAGTGTTGGCATTTAGAAATGTCACAAGAAAACGCTTTTACTCCCGCCTTCCCTCAGAAAAACACTGCTCTGTTTGGAAGAAAACACTTCCAATTTATTTTTGGTTTCTGGAGAATCCCCGAACTCCAGCTGAGAAGTTAGACTAACAAAATGTTCTGTTCAGTTCTGATCAGTTTCAGTTTATTTCGAACATGCATACAATACAATGTAACGCATCGCATATTTCCAGTTGTTTCATTACAGCACGTCCGAAAAGGAGTAGGGATAAGCTGAGCTTATTTACTTCTACCCCTTTTCATACCATAGCAATTTTATCCCATTCCCTTGTTCTTTGTAACAGAACAGTGAATACATAAATAATAAATAAATAACATACCATAGTAAGTAAACAAATATTAAATACATAAATATCTCAAAAGAAAAAAAAAGGGTTCAAGATGTTCATCATAATTATTGTTTGTGTACTTTGTGAACACTTGCAGTTTGAACAGTCTCTTAAACTAAATCTTAATGGTACTTTGATTTACGTTTGTACATACAAATACACATATACTCACATACACACCGTTATTCATACATACATACATAGGTACCTATGCTTCCACATACATACACAAATACATTACATACCTACATACTCAAAGTTTCTACATCCACACGCACATTCAGTGTACAAACATGCATATACACATACTGTACATACACATTCACTGTACAAATATACATATATACATACTGTACATACACATTCACTGTACAAACATACATATACACATATTGTACATATACATTCACTGTACAAACATACATATATACTGTACATACTGTACATATACATTCACTGTACAAACATACATATACACATGCTGTACATACACAAGTACGTATACATACATACACTCATGCATATAATCACGTTTCATCAAACATAAATTAACATTGTTACCCTAGGGTAAACTGGGTAACACATGGCACACTGACCAAGCTTAACCTAGTGTTACTATAACAATCTACAAGGTTAATATAGCTGGCTTCCCTTTCTTCTCCTCGACTGTTCTGCTTTCTTTTGTATCTCTAGTTATCATTACGTATATGTATTGTTGCATTTGAACAACTGTATTGTTGATAAGAGGTAAATTATTGGTATTGTTCATTATCAATAGCGCTATTTCTATTGGTATTTGTATTGCTCCATTTGTAGTGTAATAATGCTCATTGTCATTTCTGTATTATTATTTATTTCACTAACTGCTTCTTTGCTGTCACTTTTACCATCATATTTGTACATATCCTATTTACTGATGTTGCTCTGTTGTTGTTGTTGTTGTTTTTGTCTGTATTAACTATATCTCCTCTGTTCTGTGCATTATTGTCCAAGTTACATTATATTGTCATCTTACTCGTTATGCCATTTCCTCAAGGTGACGGAAATATATACGACACTTAATACAACCTGCCCTATCATATGATTCTACCATTTTGGCAAAATACAAACACACACTACATAAACATATGTAACACATACATAATGTTTTATTGTACTTTGTTAATTGAATGATCATTTATTGTGATTGTCATTTCCAAGAGCCATAACAGATTCAACAAGTCAATGCATCACACATTATGTGGTTAAAATACAGCTGTTTGTAAGTAGACACAATCATTACACACGAAGCAGAGCTGTCTGTGATTGACAGCTATGAGCACCAATCATTGCATTCTGCTGTCAAAATCGGGGGCCCCTGATATAGTAGGGGCCCATGTGCTTCAGCCCAGGTAAGGCCCTTGCATTAAGGCACCGGTGGGACTCTGCGGAAATTGGACACAGTCCTTCCTCAGGTTCTTCTAAATTTTTTACCACTATTACTTAGTTTTATAATCTTGAATACCACTGGACACGATCAATAACAATAATGATAAACTATAACATTGCAAATACAAAAAAATACAGCTCAACAAACACACGTGAAAAAAAAAACTCAGTCAAAACTAAGTCAAATGTAGTGACTTTTTTAATCCAGCAGATGGCACCATTATGAACCAGCAACCCATACAGCCTTTAAGTGTGCCACACACTCACTGATGCATCATTTATTGCCGACCACTAGTTCTAAACATTTCATGTTGCTCAAAATTAGAAAAGTATTGTTCTGGAATCTAATAAAATCCATTTTAGACTAGCCAAGTATCATTCTTGAAGTGAATAATTGTGTATCTTTTTTGATGATCAAGCATTGTTTTTAAATCAATTTGTATTGTAACGCTGTGAAACTATGGACAAGTATACTAATCTACAAACCCGTTTCCATATGTGTTGGGAAATTGTGTTAGATGTAAATATAAACGGAATACAATGATTTGCAAATCCTTTTCAACCCATAGTCAATTGAATGCACTACAAAGACAAGATATTTGATGTTCAAACTTATAAACTTTATTTTTTTTTGCAAATAATAATTAACTTAGAATTTCATGGCTGCAACACGTGCCAAAGTAGTTGGGAAAGGGCATGTTCACCACTGTGTTACATGGCCTTTCCTTTTAACAACACTCAGTAAACGTTTGGGAACTGAGGAGACACATTTTTTAAGCTTCTCAGTTGGAATTCTTTCACATTCTTGCTTGATGTACAGCTTAAGTTGTTCAACAGTCCGGGGGTCTTCGTTGTTGTATTTTAGGCTTCATAATGTGCCACACATTTTCAATGGGAGACAGGTCTGGACTACAGGCAGGCCAGTCTAGTAACCACACTCTTTTACTATGAAGCCACATTGATGTAACACATGGCTTGGCATTGTCTTGCTGAAATAAGCAGGGGCGTCCATGGTACCGTTGCTTGGATGGCAACATATGTTGCTCCAAAACCTATATGTACCTTTCAGCATTAATGGTGCCTTCACAGATGTGTAAGTTACCCATGTCTTGGGCACTAATACACCCCCATACCATCACAGATGCTGGCTTTTCAACTTTGCGCCTATAACAATCTGGATGGTTCTTTTCCTCTTTGGTCCGGAGGACACGACGTCCACAGTTTCCAAAAACAATTTGAAATGTGGACTCGTCAGACCACAGAACACTTTTCCACTTTGTATCAGTCCATCTTAGATGAGCTCAGGCCCAGCGAAGCCGACGGCGTTTCTGGGTGTTGTTGATAAACGGTTTTTGCCTTGCATAGGAGAGTTTTAACTTGCACTTACAGATGTAGCGACCAACTGTAGTTACTGACAGTGGGTTTCTGAAGTGTTCCTGAGCCCATGTGGTGATATCCTTTACACACTGATGTCGCTTGTTGATGCAGTACAGCCTGAGGGATCGAAGGTCACGGGCTTAGCTGCTTTCGTGCAGTGATTTCTCCAGATTCTCTGAACCCTTTGATGATATTACGGACCGTAGATGGTAAAATCCCTAAATTCCTTGCAATAGCTGGTTGAGAAAGGTTTTTAACTTTATCAGTATTTATTGCCACCTTTCCCAACTTCTTTGTCACGTGTTGCTGGCATCAAATTCTAAAGTAATGATTATTTGCACAAAAAAAATATATGTTTATCAGTTTGAACATCAATTATGTTGTCTTCGTAGCATATTCAACTGAATATGGGTTGAAAATGATTTGCAAATCATTGTATTCCGTTTATATTTACATCTAACACAATTTCCCAACTCATATGGAAACGGGGTTTGTAATTCTTACAACTGGATTGTTGATCCTCTGCTGGAATGAGATGTTTAACATCCTTGAAAGTTTTCTTGACTCCTTCCTCTCTTTCCTCTTCTGCAGGGATGTGATATTCTCTGATTTTGAAGGGTCCACTAAAAGTGACGCTCCTCTGGCTGGTTGGCCGCAGCCTTAGAGGGAAAAAGTCAACTAGATTATGTAGACCCCCAGAGAGCAATGGGGCACAGTACAGCATCCAACTATTATGTCCACAGAAAGAAGTGTCATCCGTCAACTTCTTCACCGAGTGTCCATCATTCTAACTGCACTCTGGACTGTTGTCAACGTTTGCACTGACTCATCTTTGTCTGCCCGCTGCAATATTGCACTAAACATTGGTCAATGTCACCGGCACGGAGAATGTTTCACTTTGTCAGCACTCCTGCAAGAAAAAGTAAGTCCAGGCTGACTGGGCGCCACTGTCGCCCCCCCCCCCCCCCCCCCATCCGAAAAGATGAAAACAGTTTGAATGTGGCAGCCGCTGTCGTCATGGTGCACCCAGAGATACAATAAAGCAGATACGGCAGGCAGCCAGAGTCCGGCTGTAGCCGGGAGCCATAATTGCATTTGCAATATCCAATGGTAATAACCGCAAAATGTGAAACGGCTAATTTAATTTTTGCGATGGAGTGTGAAGACCATTGCAATTCAAAATGCTCGCTCATCAAGTCTGCAGACGGGAGCTGGGAATCCTTCATCATCATTTCTAATGTGGCTGCACGCCTATCACGAAAAAGACTGCTGGAATATGCTAACATATTATATATATATCAGTCAATAAGCTCTGAGCTTCTTTGGAAATCCTGGGAAGTTTTTCTCTTTCTGAATGTGGTATGGTCGATAGCCAATCAAAAAAAAAAAAAAAGGAAATTAGGGCTCCATGTGCTTTCGAGCAAGGCAGTAAACACCCAAATGGTCTTTAGCAGGTTTTCAGCCTGTAATTTAATGAGCACAATAGGTGTAATATCATGACACTCATGTAGAAATTGATTCTTCATGACAGTTGTTTTGTAGTTGGCAATTAGGAGGCTCACCCGAACTGTCAATCAGGAGGGTTTATCTTCCAGTGTCATTTGTTAGTTGGAGCTGGTAGTGGGGGTTTTTCTGCACTATGCCTTATTTGGCCTGTATGGTTGCTAATAAAACGATGTTTACCTTCACTAAACTGCCATGCACAACTGTGACATTGTTTGTTTTTTAGTGGAGGCAAAATGATACACCCATTCTTTTATTTTAAAACATATATACACACATATACATATAAATGAGAATAAAGTTGTAAAATTATGGCAATACAGTTTAAACTATAGGAGCAAAATAGATGTAGTAATACAAGACTTAGCTTGACGTTTTACAAAAGTAAAAGTTGTGATTTTATGAGACAAAAGCTGCAATTTTACAAGAAAAAAAGCTTAATTTACATAATTTTTTTTATTTTATGAGCCAAGTGGAGGAAAAACTATACACCCATTCTTTAACTTGAAAAAACTAATAATAATGAAATAAAATTAAATGAAATTTTATAAGCAAAATAGGTACGACAACACTTAGCGTGACAGTTTACAAGAATACAAGACGTGTTGTTATTAGACACAAGTTGCGATTTTACAAGAAAAAAAAGTTTAACCTGTAAAATGTTGTGACTTTTTTTTTTTGTCCAACAACAAACGACAACGAAGCCGGCAAGTTCGCCAGCCCTGACAACCACCACGTGCACGCGCTGCCACAAACCACAACATCGCCCCCCCCCCCCCCCCCCCCCGCACCGGAACCAGCAGCCACGGGTGCCCACACCACAAACACACGGCAGCAGAAACAACTGCTTTACCCCTGTCAACCAGCACCACTCGATCAAATGAAAGCGACCGAAAAACCATGGCCGACAACAACACGCCAACAGGACCACGAAGACATGCCAGCGCCAGCTCGCCAGTCATCCCAAACGCCAACACGCAAACAAGAGACATCAACACCACTAAAAGACTCCACTCCCCAATCCAAACCCGTACAAACACCACAAACAACCGAGACACAGCACCCACACCAAACAAGAGGGCGCGAGGCCGGAACAGACGGGCATGGACCCCACCCAACAGGAAGCAAAACCCACACGACGCCTCACAAACCGGAAGTGAAGACAACTGACCACCCAATCCATCCATTTTCTACTGCTTGTCCCAATCCACCCTCATTGAGGTCTCTGCACGGGAATGGCAGGCCACCAGACCACACAGTCCCCGGAGCCTGCGCCGGCCGAGGAGGCAATGAGGGGAGCGCCGCATCCCGAACCCCCAACCCACCCATTTTTTTTATTTTGTTTTTAATTTTGGCACAGTTGAAGACACAAAACACATGAGAAGCAAACTATAGTTTTTTTGCAATATCATTCTCAATTGACAGTGTGGGGGGGAAGTCCGATCAGCACTGCTTGCAGGAGGAAAAGTCACCGCCGATGTCCATGGAACTGAGGACGAGCACCATCGGGCAGGTGTGGGGCATATGCTGACGGCGAGACACAGCTGGCAGGTGATTAGATTTCACAGGTGGTACGTGTTAAAGGCCTACTGAAATGATTTTTTTTTATTTAAACGGGAATAGCAGATCCATTCTATGTGTCATACTTGATCATTTCGCGATATTGCCATATTTTTGCTGAAAGGATTTAGTAGAGAAAATTGACGATAAAGTTCGCAACTTTTGCTCGCTGATAAAAAAAAGCCTTGCCTGTACCGGAAGTAGCGTGACGTCACAGGAGCTAGGATTCCTCACAATTCCCCGTTGTTTACAATGGAGCGAGAGAGATTCGGACTGAGAAAGTGATGATTACCCCATTAATTTGAGCGAGGATGAAAGATTCGTAGATGAGGAACGTTACAGTGAATGACTTGAGAGGCAGCGATGGACGTATCTTTTTTCGCTCTGACCGTAACTTAGGTACAAGCTGGCTCATTGGATTCCACACTCTCCTTTTTCTATTGTATATCACAGATTTGTATTTTAAACCACCTCGGATACTATATCCTCTTGAAAATGAGAGTCGAGAACGCGAAATGGACATTCAGTGCCTTTTATCTCCACGACAATACATCGGCGAAATGCTTTAGCTACGAGCTAACGTGATAGCATCTTGCTTTAACTGCATATAGAAACAAAATAAATAAACCCCTTGACTGGAAGTATAGATATAAAATCAACAATACTATTAAACCATGGACATGTAAATACACGGTTAATGCTTTCCAGGCTGGCGAAGGTTAACAATGCTGTGCTAACGACACCATTGAAGATAACTTAGCAACCGGACTGCACAGAGCTATGCTAAAAACATTAGCTCTCCACCTACGCCAGCCAGCCCTCATTTGCTCATCAACACCCGTGCTCACCTGCGTTCCAGCGATCGGCAGAAGGACGAAGGACTTCACCCGATGCGTTTGGCGGCCCGGAGACGTAGGAAGTCAAGGTGAAGTCGGCGGCTAGCGCGGCTAGCGCTCCAACAAAGTCCTCCTGGTTGTGTTGCTGTAGTCCGCTGCTAATACACTGATCCCACCTACAACTGTCTTCTTTGCAGCCTTCATTGTTCATTAAAAAAATTGCAAAAGATGTCCAGAATACTGTGGAATTATGAAATGAAAACAGAGCTTTTTGTATAGGATTGTACGGCGTACCATAACTTCCGTTACTCGGACTTCGTCACGCGCATACGTCATCATACCGCGATGTTTCAGCCGGATATTTCCCGGGAATTTTAAAATGTCACTTTATAAGTTAACCCGGCCATATTGGCATGTGTTGCAATGTTAAGATTTCATCATTGATATATAAACTATCAGACTGCGTGGTCGGTAGTAGTGGCTTTCAGTAGGCCTTTAATCTAATCATCTGTTGTCTTTAACAGTAGGCGGCCGGTAGCAGAGGAGAGAGGAGGATATGGACATGACTAAAAAGTCATGTTCTGGGAGAGAAACCAATTATTGAAAAAACATTATCATTAAAAACCTTGTTAAACCTGCACGCTGGACTCTTGTGCCGTGTCTTCAGTGGAACTGCTAGGAAGCGACTTCCACAGACAGTTTTAGTTGTTTGATGTGAGCAACAGTTTGAAACGGACATTACCGCCATCTACAGGACAAAAGTAGAACGGCACAGACCTAAATGTTCAGTCTGAATAGTTAATGTGTTAGCTTTGACTAGACTTTCCTCACAAGTGATTAAATGCAGTCATGTGAGATGTTTGAAGCACGATGGAGATGGACCACATTAAATGGCTTTTATTCCTAAATTCAAGATGATGGAAAACCTCCTGAAAGTCTTGACTTCAACCACAACAGTGATGATTTTAACAAGGATATACGTTTAAGGTGTTAAAAACAAAATATGCAGTTCTCCCCTTGTTTCTTTTTGCCATCAAAACCCTTTCCGCAGTCTCAACAATGTGCTTCCCGCTCGCCAAGTACAATAAACACTTGTTTGCGGTGTGAGATTACAAAGCTCGTCACCATGGATACCGCCCAGTCCTCTGAGCAACGAGTAGGTATCTCTG
Source organism: Entelurus aequoreus (assembly GCF_033978785.1). Lineage (NCBI taxonomy): Eukaryota > Metazoa > Chordata > Actinopteri > Syngnathiformes > Syngnathidae > Entelurus > Entelurus aequoreus. The sequence goes on from NC_084747.1 coordinate 43,197,804, forward strand.
GCTTCTAAAAAGGAGCAATTATCTCATGACATCAAACACAGGCCATGACAGCATCAAAAGGCAAATAGCTGAAGAGAGGTGCACTGAGGACAAAACCACTCAGGACTCAGGTGTGGAATTTAGGAGAATTCATGACGAGCATCTTGATACACGAGAGCAGGATTCTCAAACTGTGGTACGCGTACCACCGCTCTATCTAGTGGTACGCCGAAGAAGTCTGTAAATATTTATTGTATATGGACTATCACTGTTAATGACGTTTATGCATTGTTTGTAATGTTACAGTGGCCAGAAATATTAAATATACTTGTTAAATACAACCTCTGCCTTGTTTTTGATGAATACGTAGACCTACTACGCTACTGTATTTTGATGTCGATCATTATGATGGTATTTGGAGAGTTAAGTGTTTTCTGAGGTGGTACATGATTAAAAAAGGTCACCGCCTCTGTCCATGGTGCTGAAGACAGAGCACCATCAGACGGGGGCGTGGCATGTGCTGACGGCGAGACACAGCTGGCGGGTGATCAGATTTCACAGGTGGGATGTGTTAATCTAATCATCTGTTGTCTTTAACAGTAAGCGGCCGGGAGCAGAGGGGAAGAGATGTACGGACGTGGCTGAAAAGTCACGTTCTGGGAGAAGGAAACAATTGATAAAACATATGACAATTAAAATGTTGTTAAAACCTGCAAGCTTGGATCCTGTGAAGTGTCTGTCAGTGGGACCGCTAGGAAGCGATTTCCACACATATATATTTGTACATTTATGGGGAAAAACGAAAAAAAAGAAGCAGAATTATGAGTATAAGTATGCATGAGGATGATAATATCATGATAATGTCATAATTATGAGACACTGTATGATAATTCAATAGAATAAAGTAATAATATGAGAATAAAGTTGTAATTGAAATGACATTATGAAAAAGTTCAATCTTATGATAAAATGATGTGAATTAAGTTGTAACAATATGAGAATAAATACACTACCGTTCAAAAGTTTGGGGTCACATTGAAATGTCCTTATTTTTGAAGGAAAAGCACTGTACTTTTCAATGAAGATAACTTTAAACTAGTCTTAACTTTAAAGAAATACACTCTATACATTGCTAATGTGGTAAATGACTATTCTAGCTGCAAATGTCTGGTTTTTGGTGCAATATCTACATAGGTGTATAGAGGCCCATTTCCAGCAACTGTCACTCCAGTGTTCTAATGGTACAATGTGTTTGCTCATTGGCTCAGAAGGCTAATTGATGATTAGAAAACCCTTGTGCAATCATGTTCACACATCTGAAAACAGTTTAGCTCGTTACAGAAGCTACAAAACTGACCTTCCTTTGAGCAGATTGAGTTTCTGGAGCATCACATTTGTGGGGTCAATTAAACGCTCAAAATGGCCAGAAAAAGAGAACTTTCATCTGAAACTCGACAGTCTATACTTGTTCTTAGAAATGAATGCTATTCCACAAAATTGTTTGGGTGACCCCAAACTTTTGAACGATAGTGTATGTAATTTCATAGTTCCATAGTATACAATATAAAGAGAATTAATGAGAATTTAATTGTAACTGCATGATAAATATAGGTCTAACATGAGAATAAAGAAGCGATTTTATGAGGCGAAAATGGTGTATTTGTATGAGATTAAAATTGCTTTTTTTTTTGTTTTAAATTAAGTCACTGCTTGACAAGATAAGAGTCTCATTTTGTTTTATTTATTTTATGTAATGAAAATAAAGTTTTACAGTTACAAATAAAGAAACCTGTTATGGTGTGTGCGTAAAGTTGTACTAAGTCATTTATACGATGGAGTAATGGTGTAATATTCTGAGAATAAGGTTATGTTTTTACAAGACAGAGTTGTAATAATATGACAGTAACAATTGAATATTATAAGAAAAAGTCATCATTTTGTGACAAAAAACACTGAAAGAATGATGTTCTCGCAATAGTACGACTCTTTTCTTGTCAAATAATATATTCCTCTGGCTTTATTTATTTATTTATTATTTTTATATTTTTTTTAACCTATTTTTTTGAACAAATCTCGCGATATATTTCCTAGCCTTGACCAAATACTGACTTTATACTAATTATTTACTATGAATGATTCTTTATTCAGGTGGGCCAAGCAGCTTCAGGCTACAACTTCTGACCAGCAGGAGCCTCAGGCACTTAAGCTCACAAGACACTTCTGCAGCTTATACACAAATGAGCATCCATCTTCGAGTGAGGTTCTTCCAAATATGAATTGTGAAACACACACACACACACACACACACGCACACACGAGGCCCTACGTGCTCAGAACGTCTTGACATTTGCATCACCATCCACTGAGACGCAATTTTGTTTCAGTCGAGAGACGCTGATCTTAAGCAAAGTTCAAGGAGGGAAATAAGTCACTTTTTGACTCTTTGAAGAGTTGTTTGAATCAGAGACGCTTCGAATGAGGAGATTATTTTCATAGAGGATTTACGCCACACAGAAAACAAAAAAATGGAAATGGAAAAAATCCATGAAAAACTCAAGTGACTCATGCAAAAACCAATATGACTGATTTCCAGTGTACTGCATACAGTAAGTGTGTGTGTGTGTGTGTGTGTGTGTGTGTGTGTGTGTGTGTGTGTGTGTGTGTGTGTGTGTGTGTGTGTGTGTGTGTGTGTGTGTGTGTGTGTGTGTGTGTGTGTGTTCTTGTATTTCTACCCTTCTTGAGACATCAACAAGAAAAAGTACCTTCCATATGAGGAGCCGTGAACAAGTTAGGACCGAAATCATGATCCCAATACGGAAAACCATTGCATCTAATAGAGACCCACATACTAGACTCCGTGAACATTGCTCCAAAGTCAGGATTTTTTTTGTTGATTTAATGTGCATACAAAATCTGAATATTTTTATTTTTTATTTTTTTTATTGCCATTGTTTGAGAACGGGTTCACAAATTAGGATTTTTTCTTGGTGCAATCGTGCAACATAAAACACATACAACACAGAATAGGTAATAAATAATAATAATTAAGAAAGTAAACATTGACAGGTGCAAAGGCAGCACTATATGGATATTGTCACACCGCGGTGAGGGATGTCTTGTCTTGGATTTTTCTGTCTTGTGAATTGCATGTTTTAGTTTGAAAAGTAACTCTCCTCTCGTTTCAGGTCACTTGCCCTTCCTTTTGTGTCATCAGTCTGACGTCATCCCTGATTCCTGATTGTTTCCACCCGTTCCCCATTGCCTTCATGTGTCTTATAAGCCCACGCCTCCCTTTGTTCTGTGCCAGATGGTCTTGTTTGTTCGTGCTCTCTAGCATCCTGTCCAAGCCTTGCCTCGTCTCTTGTTTGAATATCTTGATCCTGAATTCCCTTGTTGATATTTTGAGTTGTATTTTTCTCCTCCTCAGCAGAGTGATTTTGGTTATTTAGTTTTGCAACCGAAGTGGTGAGCTTTCAGTTTTTTCTTACAGTTTTTTCTTTTCCTCAATTTTTTGAGTGACACCTTTTGTTAACCTTTTTTAGATAAGATACAGTGTAGAAGTTGTATAGCCATCCCTCCTTTTGGAGCGTTTTTTGTTTATGATAAATTTCATACATTATGTCCTGCGCCAATTTTAATTCGTTATTGTTTTTGTTAGAGATGCCGATAAATGCTTTAAAATGTAATATCGGAAATTATCGATATCGTTTTTTTTATTATCGGTATAATTTTTTTTAAATTCATTTATTTTTTAGTTTTATTTAATCAACATAAAAAACACAAGATACACTTACAATTAGTGCACCAACCCAAAAAAAACTCCCTCCCCCATTTACACTCATTCACACTCATTCACACAAAAGGGTTATTTCTTTCTGTTATTAATATTCTGGTTCCTACATTATATATCAATATATATCAATACAGTCTGCAAGGGATACAGTCTGTAAGCACACATGATTATGCATGCTGCTGGTCCACTAATAGTACTAACCTTCAACAGTTAATTTTACTAATTTTAATTAATTACTAGTTTCTATGTAACTGTTTTTATATTGTTTGACTTTCTTTTTTATACAAGAAAATGTTTTTAATTTATTTATCTTATTTTATTAATTTTTTTAAAAAGGACCTTATCTTCACCATACCTGGTTGTCCAAATTAGGCATATCATCATCATCATCAGCCATTGTCAGTCCACTGCTGGACGAAAGCCTCAGCATGTTTCTGCCATAGTGAACGATCTCTAGCTGCTCCCTGCCACTGCACTGTTCCCCAATATTTGTCTATCTCATCTCGCCATCTCACTCTTGATTAGGCATAATTAGGCAAAATTAGGCATAATAATGTGTTCATTCCACGACTGTATATATCGGTATCGGTTGTTATCGGTGATTAAGAGTTGGACAATATCGGAATATCGGATATCGGCAAAAAAGCCATTATCGGACATCCCTAGTTTTTGTGCTTCCTCCTTTCGGAGTGATTTTCGGTTGTTCCTTTTTGTGAAACCTTTTTTTTGCCGACTAGTCAGGTTATAGCCTACCGGTATGTTGATTTGCCCTGACTCTGGAGGTGAAAAGAAACTTTCAAAATAAAAGCCTGCCGGATTGTTCCCTACTCTGCATCTGAGTCCCATGTTTGACCAAGGCTGACAGATATATGGTAAAAGAAGACGACAGCTAAAGAAGGACTTCCCTATTCATCCCCGAAAAAACCAGCTAGATGAACAGCTGGTTTTACGACTTCCGGAGCTGACGTGAGACAACCCGCGTCCCATATGCCATTTAATCTTGCTAGCAAACATAGATCACTCGGGTCCAAAGTTGTGATTTGCATGACAGAGGCGTTCCTCAAGGCACCTCTTAAAGTCCAATTTTATTTTTTTGAAATGTGATTTACGTAACGAAAGTGTTGCTGTCGCTTGTTTAGTTCAGAGGCAATCATTTGTTCAACTTAGTAGTGCTCAAGGTTCCATTTTTGGTCCTTTTTTTTCTCATTTGTTGGGCTATTCACTTCCTGTCAATGAGAAAGGACGCAAAGAAAAAAAGCTCCGCTTCTGCTACCGGAGTTTTTCTTAAGTCTGAAGATTTTGACCACTGATTTGACCACTGATTTGCGATCACAGCCACAGAAGAGTCACCTGGCATCTTCGATCTGATTTTGGTCAGTTGAGAGGCACTGATACGCTGAAATAAGGCGAGTGGAAGAGCCGTTAGCCGCAAGCCAAAGGCGCCTCCCGCAGTTCAAAGCGGTTGCCTAGCAACCAAAAGTTACGGCGAGTTTACAGCTGTTTTAAAGTGATCCCGACATCGCAGAGTGATATAAGTTGACAGGCTGACACCTCAAATTGATCTCTGAACGGCGCAAGGTACGAAATTGTTGAAAAAACAAGTTAAAAGTGCCGCAAGTCGCTAAAGAAGTAACTGCCCTTAAGACATAAGAGGCGTCAGTGACAGCCGCGATGCCAAAAGTTAAAGGATTGACTGGAAAGACTGATTTGAAGCTGGGCACAGGACATGATGGGATTCAAGAAGGGATACTACAAAAAATACTCCAGGAATTTAAAGAAGAAATGATAGAAAAATTGGAAGAATTGATGGATGGATGGAAAGAGGATATGAAAGAAATGAAAGAAGAACTTAAAGAAATGAAAAAAGAGAACAACTCCAGAAATAAAGAAGCCACTGAAATGAGCAAACAAATGAAGATCCTTCAAGAAGACAACAACATGCTGAGGAACATCATAGATTAAATGGATCAGGATAAACGAATGAATGATATCATTGTGACCGGGCACCGAATTAAACCAAGATCCTATGCGAAAGCTGTGAATAATGAAGGTGAACCTGATGAAATGGATATGGTCTCAGCAGAACAGCAAGTGGTCAACTTTCTGCAATCAAAAGAAATTGAAATTGACATTAATACCATCGAAACATGCATCCCACTAAACGGAAGAAACAACAACACCACTCCAGTCGTGCTCGTGAAACTCGTAAACAGAAAATCTAAAATGGCATTGCTGAGACAGGGAAAGAAGCTGAAGGGAACAAATGTGTACATGAATGAGCATCTCACAAAACGTAATGCTGGAATCGCCAAGAAAGCACGCGACTTGAGAAAGCAGGGAAAAATCCAGGGAACTTGGAGCACCAACTGTAAAATCTACATCAAGCTGAATGGAAGTCCAGAAGCAAGAGTAATTGTTGTCCATGACATCAAGGACCTGGAAAATGTTTAAAGTTTACACAGCTACCACAACAACGATGATAATGGACTCTGACAGAAAACAAGCACCTAAATTCAGCATAGGCACTACTATGTTCCAAGGGACGACTAAACAAGAGGACCTAGATTCAGGATTGCATCCACCTACACTTATAGAGATTATTGAAACAACATCAAAGTTTGTTGAACAAGAAAATATGGAGCTAAACAATTTCTGCAACAAAGATCACAAAAACCAGGATTTGGAAAATGATATAGATCCAGATACAAATTTTTTCTCCAACATCAGTAATAGTTGTTTTTATTATACAGATGATCAATATAATAGTAACATTGAATGTGATAACAAATTGTCAATTATTCATTTTAATAGTAGAAGCTTGTATGCAAATTACAACAACATTAAGAACTTTTTGGAACACATCAACGAACCCTTCAAAGTGATTGCTGTCACAGAAACATGGATTGATGATAAAAAAGGAATATATTTTGATCTGGAGGGATATGAACTAAACTACATCAACAGAACCAACAAAAATGGAGGAGGAGTAGCTGTGTACGTGATGAAGAACCTGAACTACAAAGTGGTAAAAAACATGTCTTTGCCATAGATAATATCTTAGAATGTATAACCATTGAAATATGTCAGGAAAAAAGCAAAAACATATTCATCAGTTGTATATATAGATCACCTAAGTCAAGTATAGAAACATTTGAAGAATGGATCAAGGCAACTTACATGGACAATGGTCAAAGAATAATGTTCTTATGTGGTGACTTTAATATTGACTTATTGAACCCTAACAAGCAAAAGTCTATTGATGACTTCATTGATACAATGTACAGCATCAGTCTATATCCTAAAATCACAAAGCCAAGCAGAATCACAGGACAATGTGCCACGCTTATTTATAATATTTTTACCAATGATTTTGATAATAACACTACAAGTGGTCTACTTATAAGCGACGTTAGTGATCATCTGCCAGTTTTTACAATATATGATGGAAACTACAAGAAGAACATGGAAGACAAAAGGACATTTCGAAGACTATGCACAGAGAAGAGGATGACTGCCTTCAAAATTGAGCTACAAAAGCAAGATTGGGACAATGTGTATAATGAAAAAGAGATTGATGAAGCATATGAACATTTCTTAAACAAGTTCATAATACTTTATGACAAATATTGTCCATGGATACAACTCAGTAACAAGCAGAGAAAGACTAATCAACCATGGATGACAAAAGGATTAAAAAATGCTTGTAAGAAGAAGAATACACTATATAGAAAATTTATAGCACAAAGAACTATAGAGGCAGAAATTAAGTACAAAAAGTATAAAAACAAGTTAACAGACATACTACGATCATGTAGAAAAGAATATTACAGTGAATTATTGGACAGGAACAAAAATAATATGAGAGCAACATGGGGCATCCTCAATAGCATTATTAAAAATGGAACTAAGAGGGACTACCCTCAATATTTCTTAGATGAAAATAAAAAAAATGACAACATAAAGGAAGTAGTTGAAAGCTTCAATAATTATTCTGTAAATATTGGACCAAAATTGGAAGAAAGGATTCCAGACCCAGTTCCAATTGAGGACTATAATGATACCATAGAGCGAAATCCCAACTCCATGTTCCTCAGTAATGTGACACAGGAGGAAATAGTTACAATCGTGAAAAAATGTAAATCTAAGACTTCAACTGATTGTAACGGAATTGATATGGAAACGATAAAAAAGGTTATTGAAGAGATCTCAGGACCATTAATGTATATTAGTAACCTATCATTTCAAACAGGTACATTTCCAAACAAAATGAAAATAGCTAAAGTTGCACCAATTTATAAGACTGGAGACAAACATCAATTTACAAATTATAGACCTGTTTCTCTACTTCCACAATTTTCTAAAATCATTGAAAAACTGTTCAATAACAGATTAGAAAGTTTCATAAATAAAAAATAGAACACTCGAAAACAACCAATATGGATACAGAGCTAATGTTTCAACTTCAATGGCTTTAATTGAAATTACAGAAGAAATTACCAATGCAATAGATAGTAAAAAATGTGCGGCAGCGGTTTTTATGGATCTAACTAAAGCATTTGACACAATTAATCACAATATTTTAATAAAAAAACTAGGACGATATGGCATCAGAGGGTTAGTCTTAAACTGGATAAGAAGTTATCTAACGAACAGGAAACAATACGTGAAGCTAGGCGAACACACGTCTACAACGCTAAATATATCCTGTGGTGAACCTCAGGGATCAATACTAGGACCTAAATCATTCAATCTCTATATAAATGACATTTGTAAAGTTACAAAACATTTAAAGTTAGTATTATTTGCGGATGATACAACAGCGTTTTGTTCAGGAGAGAACACACAGGAGATAATACAAATAATAACAGAAGAAATTAACAAATTAAAAAGATGGTTTGACAAAAACAGACTATCGTTGAATCTTAGTAAAACTAAAAAATGCTATTTGGTAACAGTAGAAGAGAAAGTCAAACACAAATACAAATAGACGGAATAGAAATTGAAAGAGTAAACGAAACCAAATTTCTAGGTGTAATGATTGATGATAAATTGAACTGGAAATCTCACGTAAAAAATATACAACATAAAGTTGCAAGAAACACGTCACTAATGAATAAAGCAAAACATGTTCTAGACAAAAAATCCCTTCATATTCTCTACTGCTCACTAGTGTTACCATATCTGAGCTACTGTGTAGAAATATGGGGAAATAATTACAAAAGTACACTTCATTCATTAACGGTGTTACAAAAAAGATCAGTTAGAATAATACATAATGTTGGATATAGAGAACATACAAACCCTTTATTTATTGAATCAAAAATACTGAAATTCCACGACATAGTGAATTTACAAACAGCTAAAATTATGCACAAAGCAAACTATAACCTGCTACCCAAGAATATACAACAATTCTTCTCAAAAAAAGAGGAGAAATATAATCTTAGAGAAAAACGTAATTTAAAACATTTGTTTGCACGTACAACACTTAAGACCTTCAGTATATCAGTATGTGGAATTAAATTATGGAATGGATTAAGCAAAGCAATCAAACAATGTACTAATATGATACACTTCAAGAAACTCTTCAAACTTAAAGTGTTTACAAAGTACAAAGAAGAAGAACCATGACAAACATTCTCAATTTATTTCATCCATCCATTCATTCATTCTTAAAGTAATCTTACTTATCTCATCATATGAAATATGACTTACTTCACCAATTATTATTATTAAATTCTTACTATTATTTGTTTATTTATTTTTATTGTGATTACTTATGGAGTTTATTGTGAAAAAATTGTGAACAGGAAGTGAACAAAACGTTTTGCAACTGTTATGTAAAGAAAAGGGGTAGGATTAAATAAGCTCTGCTTCTTCCTACTCCTTTTCGAACATGTTGAAAAGAAACTGGAAATTGTGATGTATCATGTTGTATGCTTGCATGTTCGAAATAAACTCAAACTCAACTCAACTCAACTCAATTCAACTGGTGAACAATGAGTCCAGTTAAAAAAGAGAGACTCACATTTCTGCAGAAGATTCTTAAAAAACACTAAAGTGCTGTCATAGAGATGATCTTTGACTAACTTTTTTTGCAGAAGGTCCTTAAAAACCACAATGTTCCACAATCAAATGTCCACTGCAGAGTTCACCTGTTCTAAGGAATATACAAAATAGGGTTGTACGGCATATCGGTACTGGTATAGTATTGCGGTACTAATTAATCAAAAACGGTACTATACTCTGTTTGAAAAGTACCGGTTCCCGGTGTTGCGTCGTGACCAGTTCTTCCTCCAAGGGAATTTAAGTTACTGGTCAATCCCAAGCTCTTTTGGATGACATATTTGCTGAGTAAGAAGGATCACCAGAACAGAATAGGAATATCAACAAGTTTTACTGAAATTTCAGGGGAACAACCTAGACTAATACATTCTCCCCGTCTTACTAAGTTGCTCTAACACTCATACGGAAGAGACTACTTCTTGAATCTGCAAACAGCCCCCACTCTCCCCAGAAAGACATACAGGGTCATTGTTCAACTAAAGATAAGATATAAGGGAGTACTCCAAGTCCACATTCCAAGTCTTCAAGGTTAACACACACAGTTTACTTGCGGACAAATAGAAAGAGAACAAATGGAAAAACACTAGCTGTTTTCAAATATGACTATGAATAGAAAGAAATAACTCTTGCATAAATATATATACAATGTGTATATATATATATATATATATATATATATATATATATATATATATACATTCTTCACACCGGGCATGACGGCGCGTCGTCACGTCATGACATTGCTGGTTTATGGGCAGACGAGCAAGTTCGGCAGCGCACAATCACGGAGTACTTACAAGCAGACACAGTGTGTAGACAGAAAAGGGAAACCGGACTCATTTTGGTTTAAAAACTAACAATAAAAGTGAAGTTATAACACTGAAACGCCCTCAGGAAGAGGTGCTTTAAGACATGGCTAGCTAGCTAGCAGCGAACGTCCATTCGCAGTCGGCAGTGTTTTAGCTACTTCTAAATCACTAATCCTCGCCTCCACGGCGACAAATAAAGTGAGTTTCTTACAAGTATCATCCCTGCAGGACGAGGAATAGCTAAACATGCTTCACTACACACCGTAGGAGGGCACGATAGCTAACCGCTAACAGCAAGCTAGCACCCTGAATGTAGACAAATGCCAAGAGTGGATCTACACCTGACATCCACTGTAATGATACCAAGTACAAGAGGGTATCTAGCCGATACTACTATGATAACATCAATATTTTTTATTGTCACAAAATCTTTTTTCCTTTTTTTAAAATGTATATTATATTTATAAACTCAGGAATTATGTCCCTGGACACATGAGGACTTTAAATATGACCAATGTATGTGTGGGGGGGCGTGGCCTGCGGACCTGCAGCGAAGCGGGGTGTGCCAGGACCGGCTTCGAGATCAGCGACAGGTGCGTAGATGGCCCACCTGGGCGCGTTTATCTAATCCCCTGTCGCTCTGTTAAAGGCAGCAGCCGGGAAGGAGTTGGGAGAGAGTTGGTTGGATTGATGGTGGAGAACGAAGACGAGCGCGAGCGAGAGCCAGACACGACACTGGAGAGAAACCATTCGTGTGCTCACTTGGTAGACAGACAACTGCTGAAAAGCACCCAAAAGACTTTGCACGTTTTTATTGTAAAATAAAACACTGTTGTAAACCTGGAAGAGCCGGCATGTCGATGATTGGTGGTCCAAAGAACCCGGAGAAGCAAGACCTCCACAGTGTGATCCATTAAATACTTGGTATCGGATCGATACCTAAATTTGTGGTATCATCCAAAACTAATGTAAAGTATCCAAACGACAGAAGAATAAGTGATTATTCCATTTTAACAGAAGTGTAGATAGAACATGTTAAAAGAGAAAGTAACCAGATATTAACAGTAAATGAACAACTGGATTAATAATCAATTTTTACAGTTTGTCCCTCATAATTTTGACCAAAGTAGAATGATAAATGACACAATATGTTACTGCATATGTCAGCAGACAAATTAGGAGCCTTTCTTTGCTTACTTACTACTAAAAAACAAGTTGTCTTGTATGTTCACTACTTTATTTAAGGCCAAATAGTTCTTCGATTGCAGTAATAAACATATGTTTAATGTACCGTAAGATTTTTTTGTTAAAATAAAGCCAATAATGCATTTTTTTGTGGTACCACTTATTTAGAAAAGTACTGAAAAGTATAGAAAATGATCGATATACAGTACATTTTGGTACTGGTACCGGTACTAAAATATTGGTATCGGGACAACACTAATACAAAATAAGAGTAATAGTGATAAAAAACAACCTTTTAGTTGATTATCCCTGTCTTACATTTTAGCTTTTAACCGTAACAACAGTTCTACATGTAAAGAATATAATAGCGGCATGCCAAGACCTTAAACTTTTTAACTATTCATAATTTGGGTTTTTTTAGTTGCACAAATATAAATAAATCCCAGATCTTCTGCTGTGTCCATTTGTTTTAAAAGTTTTTAATGATGACCACAGCTTGACACTCAAGCAGATTATTATTTTTGCATTAGTTCCTATTGGGAAAAATTGCTTTTCTATGCAGTAACATTGAAGAAACTCCATAAATAATCCGCCGTCATTTAATATTGGACACTTTCAGCTTTTCTTTTTGTCATCAACATGATAAATTTCATTTTACAACTGCTGGCATAAGTAAAAAAAAAAAAAAAAAAACATAAAACATGTCTTGTTTGAATTATGGTGTTGAGTGTCAGGGCTGTGACAGCCTCTGTCATTTTTGTCAGATAACACGATTGACGAATGGAAGCAACCAGCGAGCGACGTTTAAAATAAAGAAAAAAAAGCCATAATTTTTTACGCAGCTTCCTTCCATACGCGGACATTTACAGTCTGCAAACCTGAGTGGATTCAGTCAAGCATCCACTGCTCCATATGTTTATGTGTCCATACAAGGTCGCCAGCAATGAGAATATAAGATGGAATCCATTGATAAAATGTACAGTCAATATTACTTTATTACATCGCACCAAGTAGAGCAGATTTAGGAGACTATTTTAGTCAGAAATAAAAACTACTTTTAACATGTCCGGCCTGCAAATTTCTCAGGATAATACCAAGGTTATTATCCTCCAATCCATAATGTTGTTTTATTGTTACGTTTTTACTCTGATAATCCTCTTAAACTGCATGGACAACATACCTACATTAATGCAGCTTAATAATTTAATATTTAGTAGAGATGTCCGATAATGGCTTTTTTGCCGATATCCGATATTCCGATATTGTCCAACTCTTAATTACCGATTCCGATATCAACCGATACCGGTATATACAGTCCTTCAATTAACACATTATTATGCCTAATTTTGTTGTGATGCCCCACTGGATGCATTAAACAATGTAACAAGGTTTTCCAAAATAAATCAACTCAAGTTATGGAAAAAAATGCCATATTTATTATTGAAGTCACAAAGTGCTTTTTTTTTTTTTTAACATGCCTCAAAACAGCAGCTTGGAATTTGGGACATGCTCTCCCTGAGAGAGCATGAGGAGGTTGGGGGGTTTGATTGATTGATTGAGACTTTTATTAGTAGGTTGCACAGTGAAGTACATATTCCGTACAATTGACCACTAAATGGTAACACCCGAATAAGTTTTTCAACTTGTTTAAGTCGGGGTCCAGGTGGGGGGTAGGGGATAGCGGGGGTGTATATTGTAGCGTCCCGGAAGAGTTAGTGCTGCAAGGGGTTCTGGGTATTTGTTCTGTTGTGTTTATGTTGTGTTACGGTGCGGATGTTCTCCCAAAAATGTGTTTGTCATTCTTGTTTGGTGTGGGTTCACAGTGTGGCGCATATTTGTAACAGTGTTAAAGTTGTTTATACGGCCATATATGGTCGTAGATATTATGTGACTTGGCCGGCACGCAAAGGAAGTGCCTTTAAGGTTTATTGATGCTCTGTACTTCTCCCTACGTTCGTGTACACAGCGGCGTTTTAAAAAGTCATACATTTTACTTTTTGAAACCGATACCGATAATTTCCGATATTACATTTTAAAGCATGTATCGGCCGATAATATCGACAGTCCGATATTATCGGACATCCCTAATGTTTAGTCTTTAAAAGTAAATATACAATGCAGCCACAATTAGATAAATGCCTGACATCGGACACTATATGTGTTGCTATCTATTTTAGCGAGTTTATGTGTTTTTTCAGTATGAGCTTTATTTAGTGGTGACACCTTCGGGCGTTGCTGATTCCCGTGTCTGAAAAACCTTAGGTGAGTTCTGCGCGTGGTCGAAAGAGCGCATAGGAATAAGCAATCTTTTCCGCATAGAACTTTTCTATAGATACCAACGTTTGCGGTGGAAATTATGTACGTACATTTCACCCTGTTTGATGCAACTTTTTTGTGCGCAATTTTGGATAAATGAGGCCCCATAATATATAGAATATACAGAACAGGCCAAAATTTTGGACACACCTTCTCATTCAAGGTGCTTTCTTTATGTTCATGACTATTTACATTGTAGATTGTCACTGATGGCATCACAACTATGAATGAACACATGTGGAGTTACGTACTTAACAAAAAAAGGTGAAATAACTGAAAACATGTTTTATAGTATAGTTTCTTCAAAATAGCCACCCTTTGCTCTGATTACTGCTTTGCACACTCTTGGCATTCTCTCGATGAGCTTCAAGCACACCTGTGAAGTGAAAACCATTTCAGGTGACTACCTCTTGAAGCTCATCGAGAGAATGCCAAGTGTGTGCGAAAAAGTAATCAGAGCAAAGGGTGGCTATTTTGAAGAAACTAGAATATAAAACATGTTTTCAGTTATTTCACCTTTTTTTTTTTTGTTAAGTACATAACTCCACATGTGTTCATTCATAGTTATGATGCCTTCAGTGACAATCTACAATGTAAATAGTCATGAAAATAAAGAAAACACATTGAATGAGTGTCAGGTTCAAACACTGATGACATCTATTAAAACAGACGAGAAGCAAGGAATCATGCAGAGACAGAGTTCAATTTTGCTCAATTGAGGAGACACATTTTTTGGGCTGTATTCTAGTTACAGATCCAAACTACGGTCTAAAAGTCCAACCTGTGTGCTTCCTTTATTTGGGAGGTCCCTGTTTACATCACTTAAGCTGTCGCTGAGGGAAGGGGGTAATCTCGACAACTCCAGTTAGACACAATATATGATTATACAAAAATGCAAATGTGTTGACGCTGGTGATATCGCCTTGTCTCTGCTTTGTCTGTCACGGCGGTGTTCGGCCTTGGTAGTCAGCAGGCCGTTCCTGGACACAAACACTGATAACAAACTGGCTTGCAATCTTTTGGATTGCCAGCTTTGCACAGACAAAGAAAAATACCACTTCAGCACAATTGACAATTATTATAGCAATGGCACTTAAGCATAAAAGTTGTGTGATAATATATACATAGTTATTCTAAAAATGAGAAGGTGTGTCCAAACTTTTGGCCTGTACTGTATGTTCAGGCTGTGAATACTTAGCGCCACACAGAAGTCAAGTCAAGTCAAGTCAACTTTATTGTCAATCAGACCATGCAACAGAAACAAGATTTGACACACTAAGCAAACTAAACATGAGCCTAAACATAGGACAGAGATATTTGACAGATAAACAAATGACAGACAGTGAGCTTACAATTACCAAACTATCACACTGTTCAAGAATATAGCCAGGATGACGATGCAATACAACGAGCAATATGGCAAAAGGTGCAAAGTGCAGAGAATCAGCATGGAGATGAATAGTTTTGTAAATTTGTTACATTCTTGTGCAAGGGGTGATGCTGGGTAACAGTTCACTGAAAAAACTACCAACTTTCACATTAACAATATGGCTCATGTGAGCAGGCTACTCTATAAACACATTTTGTTGTAAGTTACTTTTAGAATAATTATGTGTAAGTTATCACACAACTTAATATTCTTAAAGTCCATTGCTATAGTTATTAGCTATTGTGCTCAAGCTGTACTTTTTCTATCTGTGCAAGGACAAAACTTATGGTCTGAGGGGTGGCCTCAGCCGCAGATGTTATCTTTGTTCAAGGACCTCAACGAAGATAAAACGACAGCACGCAGACGAAGCAGAGACAAGGAGAAATCACAAGGCCCAGCACATTCCGTCATGTATTGTGCGTACTAGAGCTGCTTTGTATGATATATGTGACCACTCCTTTTAGAGGCGGCCTCAGTGATGTTGACTGGGGAACTCCTGAATAAATAGAGGGACGCAGGAGCTGTACCTTAGAGCGTAGGGCGAGACTGTGACTAAGTGTGCAGCTCCATGCGTTCTCCTCATGAGCTAAATTGAACTCTGTCTCTGCATGATTCATTGCTTCTTGTCTGTTTAATAGATGTCATCAGTGTTTGAACCTGACAGTTACACAAATAATATTTATATTAGGGGTAATCAGAGTCACTCGCTTCTAAAGTTGTATGTAATATTGTAGCGATTATATTTTTCAAACGGGGCCAAGCACTAATTTCCCTGAGTCAGCCTTGGATACGCACATCTATCTTCTTCTTCACTTCCTTCCTGACACGGCCATTTCTTTTTTTATATCAGCCTGTCTTCAGATTTCGGAGACATGACAGGCTGACAATTGCTCTGCGGCTTCCTCAAAATACTAAAAAGAAGCCCCTCCTACTGACTCGTGATTGGTCAGACCGTGCCGAGCTCAAGCACATTGCTTCTTTCAACATCCATCCATTTTCTACCGCTTGTCCCTTTTGGGGGGTGCTGGAGCCTATCCCAGCTGCATTCGGGCGGAAGGTGGGGTACACCCTGGACAAGTCGCCACCTCATCGGAGGGCCAACACAGATAGACAGACATCTTACAATTTACTCACTTGTTTTTACACTTGTGTGCCAATTAGGAATATGTTGTGTAATGGGATAGTTAGCATTTAAAAAAAAAAAAAATGTAGTTAGCATTTAGCTAACGGCGACAAAAAACATGTACTCACACTGTTCAAGCTGGTTGCAGGCAGTAAATAAAACGTTTCAGAGTGCTTTGTCACCTCGGAGCCCTGCGCTAGTTGCCATGTGTACTCAGGCTGTTTGCTAAGCAAGCAAAGCGATAGTTTGTTTCTGCTATTGTCGTTTCCATCAAATAAACCCTCATAAGACAAGGTCATATTGCAGATAAGCAGAGGGTGAAGACAAACGACAACAAAAGGAAATGAGGCACCTGGGGACTCATGTGCCGACAGTTGCGTGGTTTTCCTACTAAATATATATGTACGATCAAATCCAGACAATGGCATACAAAAGTAACATTTCAGATGTATTAAAGCAAATGTACGGCCCGCGGTGTGAGTTTGCTAAGTATAAAAAATGAGCCGAAATTTTTGAATGAAAGAAACAGCTGTTCTAAATGTGTCCACTAGATGTCGCAATAGCAATTATTTGTATCTTTGTAGATTATGCTACATATGTAAAAAAAAAACAAAAAAACTAGTGCACCAGTCGAGGAAAATGAGCAAACTACATAAATAACATCCAGTAATTTGATTTTGATATTATTTTTTATCTTGATATATTGAAAATTAACACCAATGAGTTCACTGATGAACATTATTACATAATTTATTCAGAAAGTATAAATTACGACAAATTAACTGCATCATGTAAGTGTAAAAAAAAAAAACCCAACAACATTAGGATTTGTACATTTTCAGAATGTGCTTGTTCCATTTTTTAAACAAAGAAAACAATCTGAAGTTGTCTTTATTTTTAAGTTATCGTGCCATGATTTTACCAGTTCGGCCCACTTGGGAGTAGATTTTTCTCCATGTGGCCCCTGATCTAAAATTAGTTAGACACCGCGGTATTAAAGTGTTTTCACGCACAGAAACCAAACACATTTCTTTGTTACACCGCAATCTACTTGGAATCCGCAGATGTGTGCATGGCATGGCACGCCTAGACCACTCCCCTTTATACATATGCAAATCATATTAAAAATAGCCATGTGCTTGAGCTCAGCAGATCTGACCAATCACAATTCAGTAGGAGGGGCTTCTTTTTCATGTGAGCCTCAGCCTGTCATTGCTGCGTCTCTGAGAACTGAACACAGAAATTAACAAACAAATTGTTGTGTCAGGAAGAAAGTGAAGAAAATAGATCTGCGTGTCCAAAGCTGAAATTAGTGCTGCACCCCGTTTGAAAAGATAGTTGCAACAATGATTTGTAAAACTTTAGAAGAGGTGGGTGACTGATTATCCCAAAGTAAAATATTTTTATGTAACTGTGGAGGTTGCCCTCCAGGGGGTTCTTTGGACCACCAAACACCGACATGAGAGCCCGGTTCAGGTTCACAATACAGTTTATTTTTCCAATAATGTCTCTGGGTTGCTTTTCAGCAATTGTCTTTTCGTGACTGTCCGTCTCGCTCTTGCTCTCCCCCAGCTCCAACCACGTCACTCCTTATACAGAGCGACAGGTGATTAGATAACAAGGCCCAGGTGGGCCATCTATGCACCTGTCGCTGACTTGGAGGCCGGTCCTGGCACACCCCGTTCTGCTGCAGGCCCTCCACAGTAACTTATGACAAAATGTGTTTATACAGTTGCTAGAGTTCATACAGATTACAGTTGCATGTGAAACCCCCAACCCACCCACCCCACGATCCCAACAGGGACAATTATGGTAGAAATTTGTTTGAAAACTTTTATATGTACCATATTTTCCAGGACCATAAGGCGCACTTAAAATCTTTTTTTTCCCCTCCTAATGTACGGAATAATTCTGGTTTTGCTTACCGAGCTCAAATCAATTTTATTTGGTATGCTTAAAAATCTATCAAAATGTTTTAGTACGACTTTGGTAAGCTCTGAAGCCGCACCGCTTGATGGATTGTACTGTGCTTCAACATACGAGTATTATTATGGTGTGTGTATAAGGTAAGACATTATCTGGCGTTTTGTTTCGCAATATTATGCAAAAGCAACTTTTCTTATCTTCTGGTAACTGCTGATCTGTGTTTGGGATCTGCATAAATCCTGAAAAATTGCGCGCGTCCGCCTTTGTAGTCCGTGCTGACACCGTAGTCGATAGGCTTGTTCTTTTTCTCTATCTTCTTGTTATGGGACATTCATCCTCCGCTGTTGCCATTTCTAATATAAAGTAGTGTAAAGTTCTTACTTATATCTGTCAGTAAACTCGCCAAGAAAGTGCTAAAACATACCGGTGTAGTGAGTTTACATTATTCACCCAAGAAACTTTAGGTTTTAGAGAGTTCCGGTCGGACGTTTTTTGACGGGACACATTCCCGGTGTTGTTGTTTCCGGATGAGGAGATGCTGCTCCGTTATTGATTTAAGAAAAGTCTGAATGTCATTAAAACAGTTAGCTCCATCTTTTGACACTTCTTCCACTCCCGTCCTTGCACGCTACACCGCTACAACAAAGATGACGGGGAGAAGACGCTGCCGAAGGTGAGCCACGTGAATAAAACCGCCCACAAAACGGCGCATCCTGAAGCGACTGTCAGAAAGCGGTTTGAAGATGATCTGTAAAACATAATCCATGCAAAATTTTGACCAAAGAACTACCATTACATGTTATGTAGACCACAAGGAAGTGATTTCCAATTAGGAAAAAAATAATAATAATATGACTCCTTTATTGCACCCTATAATCCGGTGCGCCTAATATATGAAAAAAGTTCGAAAATAGACCATTCATCGGCAGTGCGCCTTATAATTCGGTGCGCCTTATGGTCCGGAAAATAGGGTAAACATGCCACCATATCACAAAGGATAGGAAGACTTTGACTCCTGTTTAAATACATCCTCCTCAATCTCCGACCACCCTTTGCTGCTGTCCGCCTGACATGGCCAAGGAGTCACAGGATCACGTAATGACAGCAATATGTGGCGAAATGATCACCTATATTATGTCCTCATAAATAGTAATGTAAATATAAAGCATTAAATGCATTGGCGAACAAAATTATTTTGTGTTCTTGCCTTGATCTTTTTTACATTTGGGGGGGTGATTGTTCATATGTCTGTAATGGGCACAACAATCAGTCGGAGGAGTAAAAGTTGTCACTTTTTTATGTCAACTGTCACAGAGCATCACTTTTCGTGTGTAGCTAAAATATCCACAGTCTGTAAATATGTGCGTACGACAGCTATGAAGTTGCCATGAGGCAGTGTACATTTGAAAAAGGCTGAAGTGCAGGTTTTTGTGCGTACGCAGGCTTGATACATAAAGCCCCTGGAGAACATGTCAAAGGACAGCGTGCGCACACAAGCGTGTTGAATAATTGACTGACAGCAGGCAGCAAAACACCAGATATTACTCTGAGCACACCGTGTCTCCTACTGGAGAGAAATGGAACTTGTTAGCCTAATTGTCAGTAATGTGTACGTAATGTATGATGCAAAAATGATCTGTTCTAGTGCATATCCAGATGAGGAATGGTTTTGATTTGTTTTATTTTTTTGTGTGTGTAAATGAGCAAAACACCAACAAAAATAAAATAAAATAAAATAAAATAAAATATTATATATATATATATATATATATATATATATATATATATATATATATATATATATATATATATATATATATATATATATATATATATATATATATATATATATATATATATATATATATATATATATATATATATATATATATATATATAGTATAGGCCAAAAGTGTGGACAAACCTTCTCATTTCAATGTGTTTTCTTTATTTTCATGACTATTTACGATGTAGATTGTCACTGTAGATTTGTTTTATTTTTTTGTGTGTGTAAATGAGCAAAACACCAACAAAAAAAAAAAAACAACAAAAAAAAAATAGTATATATATGTATATATATATATATATATATATATATATATATATATATATATATATATATATATATATATATATATATATATATATATATATATATATAGTATAGGCCAAAACTGTGCACAAACCTTCTCATTTCAATGCGTTTTCTTTATTTTCATGACTATTTACATTGTAGATTGTCACTGAAGGCATCAAAACTATGACACTTGTGAAGTGAAATCCCTTTCAGGTGACTACCTCTTGAAGCTCTTCGAGAGAATGCCAAGTGTGGTCAAAACAGTAATCAGAGCACAGGGTGGCTATTTTGAAGAAAATGGAATATAAAACATGTTTTACGGTTAGTTCACCTTTTTTTGTTAAGTACATAACTCCACATGTGTTCATTCATAGTTTTGATGCCTTCAGTGACAATAGTCATGAAATAAAGAAAACACAATCGAATGAGGTGTGTCAACACTTTTTGCCTGTTCTGTATAAATATATATATATATATATATATATATATATATATATATATATATATATATGTATATATATATATATATATATATATATATATATATATATATATATATATATATATATATATATATATATATATATACCCGCTTGCGACAGTCAGTAGATCCAAAAACTTTATAATGATAATATTTTACAAAAAAAATCTATTAAATAACTAAAAATAAATACAGAACAATAAAATAAATAAAACAAACAATAAAACATGTGGCAATGAGAAGCTGCTGATTGTTGTTTTTCAGGGTTTAGGTGTTTAGGTGGAGGAAAAGGGCTGATAACTGTAAAATACTGCAACGGAGTGAAAAGCGCACACACACACACACACACACACAATCACACACAAGCATAATGTAAGTGTCTATATTAGCTATATTAGCCTACTATCAAAGGCTGACGCTAATCTTCGTTGACAGAAAAGTTGGATTTTAATTTCTATTCTACACATTTTTGCACCATTGGAAATCATTAGTAAAATGGACAGGATGAGATAACTTCTGGTAATTACCGGCTCAGTATTACCAAATGTATAGATGTGTGGGTCCAAGTTAAAGGAAATGGCAGGCTGTCTTCTTCTAATGGATTTATTACAATCTTTGCAAGCTGGGTAACGTTTGCTGTGGTCTGGAACAACATGGCACACAAACAACTATGAGAAATGCAGCCTCATTACATACAGATAATGTGTCATGAGACATGCAAATATAAATTAAATACAGAGGACATAAGTAAAGGAAATTAAATTAGCTAGAATATACCTACAAACGAGGCATAATGATGCAATATGTACATACAGCTAGCCTAAATAGCATGTTAGCATCGATTAGCTTGCAGTCATGGATTCACCAAATATCAATCAATCAATCAATGTTTATTTATATAGCCCTAAATCACAAGTGTCTCAAAGGGCTGAGCACTCCAGCAAATCAATAACATCAACAAAGCTCACCTGCATTCACGCAAAGCATAAAACGTTTGGTGGACAAAATGAGACAAAGAAGGAGTGGCAAAAAACACGTCTTTTTGTTGCAGCGTCGGAGAAAGTTGTACATGTAAACAAACTACGATGAGTTCAAGGATCGCTGAAATTAGTAGGACAAAACGATGTTTGCCAAATACTCTCATCAGTGAAGCATGTATAACATAAACAGTGGGATTTCTAACAATTAGGAAGGTTTGTGTCATGTTTTTTCTCCTACAGAAAATGTATTAAAACAAAAAATATATTTTCTTTCTTCACCTTTTCCATTTTCACACATCTCTGAAAGAGGTCCAGGGAGCCACTAGGGTCTAGAGCCGCGGGCTGCTGACCCCTGGTGTAGGCCAATGCATGAGGAGGACAAATGATGAATAGGATAGGATAACACTTTATTGTCATTGCACTTAAAAAGTACAACGAAAAACATTGCAGACATACATTGTAGGTAGACAGGACAGGGTAGACAGAACAGGAACGCTCATAGGTCGCCAATAGGGCGGCGCCCTGTAAAAGGTGGGAAAAGGTGGACGCGAGGGGAGGAGGATCGGGGGGGGGAAAAAATCCCAGACTAAGCTCCTATGAAAGGGTTTAGTTGGGGCCAGAAAAAAAAACTTGATAACCACGATAAGCACATAAGCACATGTTACAGAAACCACAAGACTTGCAACAGGGGAGGACGGAGGTGGGCTCCGTTGTGGAAGCTGCTGCCCTTCTGGCGCTGCTCCATCCATCCGTCACACCTCAAGGGGTTAAGCAGTGGCAAATTTATGGGGCGGAGGTGGGGGGGTGTGCGCATATCTGTGTGTGGCATGGTGTGTGTGTATGTGTTACGTCTATAGGCCTTGAGTCGTTCTGCAAGCACGGCCAACAGAGTTCAACTCCCCCAGGTGTTGTTGAAGGAGGGCGGGATTTAGAGTAGCTGTCACTGCACATTCCTCACTGGGATGTTTACGGCACGGCCAAGGCCATTTGCAGAGAGTCGAATTGTAGATAAGGACTAATGTTTTCCTGGCGAGCAGACACGTTCCAATGGCTTGTCTGATCTTAATCGTCCATTCTGGCACTCAAGATGTTCAAATGTTGCATTTCAGACTGCTTTGAAGGATAACTCTTAGTCATGAAAAAGTGCATTTTAATATTGAGGCTGTAACAGCACGTCGCAGGGTTCACTCCCGTTGTTATGCGAGCCTCAGCACGAGCAGCGTTGTTTCTCTCTGAGAGTGATGACCTTGTCGACCGCCGTCTTCACGCAGGCGGTGATCCAACGCTGGCCTCCCGCCACCTGCTTAACGCATTCCTCACTCTTCTATAACGTTGCTCTCACACCCAATATTAATTGTGTTGGTGTTCAGCCGAATAGAACATGAAAGCATTTGTTTTCATCATATAATGACACCTTGAACCTGTTTATTGTGCTATTTAAAAACATATGTTTAATATACTGTGGGACCTGGCAGGGCTTTAATGTCACCATTGGAAAATAACTTTCACTGGGAAAACTTCACTTCGGAATACTCTTCACAAGTGTAGAAAGAAGTTAACCGCTGTAAAATCTAAACACAAAAACTAGAAGTGGGAGAAAACTACAATGGTGATGCTCAATTTGACTTGCTACTTTTATCAACTAGTTCAGGGGTCGGCAACCCGCGGCTCCGGAGCCGCATGCGGCTCCTTGACCACTCTGATGCGGCTCAGCTACATACATGCCGACCCCCCCGATTTTCCCAGGAGATTTATGGATCTCAGTGTCTCTCATAGATAACTCCCAGGGAAAAAATAAACCTATTTACACTCTAATTACTAAATAAAGGGCGTGCCCTATTTGCACTGCAGTAATTGTCCTCTATAGCATTTACATACAGCATGCCAGTCCAGCCACATGTTGCATGTTGTTATTACTTGCACACACAGGAGACAGCAAAGCATACTTACTCATCAGCCACACAGCTCACACTGACGGTAGCCGTATCAAACAACTTTAACATTGTTATGTTACAAATATGCGCCACACTGTGAACCCACACCAAAAAAGAATGAAAAACACATTTCTGGAGAACATCCCACCGTAACACAACATAAACACAACACAACCATTACCCAGAATCCCATGCAGCCCTAACTCTTCCGGTCTACATTATACACCCCCGCTACCACCAAATCCCCCCACACATCAACCCCCCCCCTCTCCGTGCGTTGGTTGAGCGGAAGAGTTAGGGCTGCATGGGATTCTGGGTATTGGTACCGTCAGTGTAAGATGTGTGGCTGCTGAGGTAGTACGCCTTGCAGTCACTTACATGAGGAAGCTAAAATTGCATTCTACGTGTGGTCGAGAAGGTACACTGTTAGGGCAGGCTGTAAAGGGCGCCAAAAGCAGTGTCATCATGCTCTGATATTCGGGAGTCTCCCGGGAACAATGAAAGGGTTGGCAAGTATGACGCTATCAAGCGCTATTCATTCAAAACCCGCGGGCTGCACTAACATCAAATTTCCACATTAAAGTGCGTGCCGGTGCGTGTGTCGGAGACCCCTGGTTAACATAGCACAAAGCATTTAAGCTTTGTATGCGGTGTTTTTCATTTTAAATTAAAACAAATTTTTTGTGGCTCCCATTACTTTCTTTAATTTGTGAAACTTGCCAAAATGGCTCTTTGAGTGGTAAAGGTTGCCGACCCCTGAACTGGTTGTTATTGTCAGTATTCTGTATGTAAATATGAAGATGACGTTTATGCATAGTCTGTTTGTCTTCAAAGCATACACAGCACCCTACAAAAGAACCTGCATGTGATTAATGATTCATGCATAGGACCACCTCCGTACAGCGATATAGGCAAAATGTAATTATTCCATGCTAACAGAGCTATGATTGCAGAGAAGGTCTCATTATCCCGCTGGTGCGGCGAGTGGGCAGCTGCTCTGCGCTAATCCTGCTGCTCCTTTGATGTTTAATCCAAATCTTTTGGTGTACATGCAATACCCACATACGTACGTAGGACCTTACTGCACGATCGCGCGATATGCGATATTGTGCCCAGTTTTTTAGACTAGATCATCTCCCACTGAGTAAACATTTAAGTAACCTTTTCAGACATAAGAAGCTGGTCATATTACGTTGATTGCAATGCAGCTTTTTGTTAAATATGGCCATGATAATGCATGGCAAGGCAAAGCTGTCACGCCCAAGCATGGAGACAGGAGGACGACTTGCAGGTAAGATAATATAATAATAACCTAGGAAGGGCACTTAAAGGCAGTAACAAGGACAATCTTCCAGCACTGGCTGCAGGGCAGGCTGGCTTATGGGGATGCTTGATTGGCAACCACGAAAAGGTGTGCTCTGGTGAGAAACAGGTGAGGGAAACCAGACAGGAAATGAGCAGAAATAAGAGCACTGGACAGGAAAACATATACGGAAAATTAGGAAACACAAGAACAGGTCGTGACAAAAGCAAGAATATTTATAGAGCACAATTCGTACACGAGGCATATCAAAGTGATTTACAGAAAATCACAAAATTAAACATAATTTGTATTAAAAATCAAGGAGTGTAGATAAAACACTTTCAATTGTCATATGCACAATACATATAGAACATACAAACCCTTTATTTATTGAATCACAAATATTGGAAATTCAACAATTTGGTGCATTTGCAAACAGCTAAAATGATGTACAAAGCAAACTATAACCTGCTAGCCAAGAATGTACAACAATTCTTCTCAACAAAAGAGGAGAAATATAACCTTAGAGGAAAATCTAATTTAAAACATTTGTATGCTCGTACAACACTTAAAACCTTTAGTATATCTTTATGTGGAATTAAATTATGGAATGGATTAACCAAAGAAATCAAACAAAGCACCAATATGATTCAGTTTAAGAGACTGTTCAAACTACAGGTGTTCACAAAGTACACAGAACAAGAATTATGATGAATATCTTGAATCCTTTTTTTTGTTGTTGTTGTTATTTCATTGAGACAAAGATAATTTATGCATTTAATATTTGTTTATTTACTATGGTATATTATTTGTTTATTATTTATGTGTTCACTGTTATGTTACAGAGAACAAGAAAATAGGATAAAATTGTTGTGATATGAAAAGGGGTAGGATTAAATAAGCTCTGCTTCTTCCTACTCCTTTTCGGACGTGCTGTAATGAAACAACTGGAATTGTGTGATGCATTTACTTTGTATCGTATGCATGTTCGAAATAAACTGAAACTGAACTGAACAAGTAAAAGTGTTTATAGCCTGGATTTGAACATTTGAACCGTCTCACATCTTCTGGAAAACTATTTCAGATTTTATGGGCAGAGAACTAACACAAAGTCTCGCCATGTTTAGTCCTGACTCTGAGCACCAGCGGAGGATGGCTCCCTGAGGTTCTCAGAGCTTGAAATGGTTCATATGTCTCTAACATGTCAGAGGTGTACTTTGGCACAAGACCATGAAAAGACTTGTACGCAAACAGCACTGTTTTAAAGTCTATTCTCTGAGCATAAGGAAGCCAGTGCAGTGACCTAAGCACTGGACTAATATGGTCGTATTTCCTTGTTTTTGTCAGGACTCCAGCAGCAGCATTTTGGATGTAATGCAGCTGATTAACAGCTATTTTTCGAGCCCAGCGGGAAGTCCATTACAGTAGTCCCACCTGCTGGAGACAATGGCATTGATTAGTCTTTTTAAGTATTATTTAGACATTATTCCTTCGGCAATGATTTTCAGGTGGTAAAAAAGCTGCTGATGTTATTGACTTAATGCGGTTGTTAAAATTCAATACTGAGTCTATTATTACCTCCATATTTCTAATCTGATTAGTAGGTTTCAGGGAAAGGGTTTCAATGTAACGAATACTAGTTTCTCTTTTGATTTCAATTTTGTTTGAGTTTAGGTGAAGAAAATTATTTTGCATCCACATACTGATCTGTCCGATGCAACAACAAAGTGAATCGACAGGCCGACGTTCACCGGTGACACTAGATCTGAGTGTCAACTGCATAGTTGTAGTAGGACACATTGAAGCTGCGTATTAGCTGGCCTAGTGGCAGCATGTACAAGTTCAACAATAGGGGTCCCGGAATCGAGCCCTGAGGAACTCCACAGGTCGTAGCCATTTGGTCAGAGACACAGTTACCAATTTCAACAAAGTATGTCCTGTGATCAAGATAGGACTTGAACCAGTTAAGAGCAGAACCAGATATTCCCACCCAGTTGTTTAACCTCTGCAATGGTCAACTGTGTCAAAGGCAGCCCTCAGGTCCAGCAAAGTCAAGACTGAGAGTTTTCCTGCAGATGTGTTCAGGCAGATATACATTTGTTACCTTGATAAGGGCTGTTTCAGTGCTGTGGTGATGCTCAAATAATTGGAAAGTATCAAACACATTGTTATACAATAAAGTCACTAAGCTGTTGCTATACAACTTTTTCTGGGACTTTGCCCACGAATGGCAGGTTTGTTATGGGCTGATAGTTGTTCAGTACTGTGGCATGAAGACTACTTTTCTTTAAGAGTGGCTTAATGACAGCAGTTTTTAGGCCTTTTCGGAATGTTTCAGTCTGAAGTGATATGTTAACTAGATGAGCAAATTGTGGTAACCAACTGCTTAGCACAGACTTTAGAAATCTAGTGGGTGGCTGAAAAAGTGAATGTGGACAAACTCTCCGACTGTTTTGTCAGTGAAATGTGCCAGCTCAGGTCGACTAGCTGGCTGCAGAGTAACTATGTATTTTCTAGGAATTGTTGCATTTTTATTGCCTTGAACTTTATAATAAACAAATATTGCAAACTCATGTAGAAATGAGTGCCAAGGGAAGTGAAACTGGAGGGTTTGTAAATCAAATCTGTTAACTGTAGCAAGCAAGGCACAAGAGTTGTTACCGTGTTACAGTTTGTGATTATGATTTCAGAAAAAAAAATGGTCCTTGTTCTACGCAAAGTCTGGTTGAACACATTTGATTTATTTTGTAAATTCCATTATGAACTTGGAGTTTCGACTTACACCATTTCTGTTCGTCTCTGCTACACTCCCTTTTCATTGTCCAAATTGGTTCTTCTTTTGTCTATTTTTAACAATTCTAACCTTGACAGGAGGAATGGTGTCCATAACATTAACAACACTTGGGGCCTGATTTGCTAAAGGTTTGTGTGTACTAAAACACATGCAAACTTGAAAGCACACACAAGGCCGATCTACTAAACGTGTGCAAAGTGGATTGCGTCTGTTAGGTTAGCAGAAAGAAGTGAGCAATCCATTTTGCATCTGACTTCATTGGTATGCAAAATATATGCTGATTGTCAAAACGCCCACATTACTGGGAGGAGGAAAGGTAGATATATTATACAGCATGATCAATGTGATTTATCAACATTGACCACCGTTTTGCGAACACTATTTAGCGATTTATTTAGCACGTGTAAAAAGTATGTGCTAACTGACAAAAACACGGCTGTGACAAAGAATCGGTGCTAGCGTTGCAAAAACGGACAGTTGACAGAGAATCCTCTGTTATACGTGTTCAATTCAATTCAATTCAAACAACTTTATTATCCTCAAGGGCCAATTCAATGTGAGCAGCAGGTTGTCGTGGTTCACAAAGCCTACATGGCTCACAATAAATAAAAAAGTCAATATATACATAAACAATACAGGACTCTGAAAACATGTAAAGTTTAAAAGTTTAAGAATCTGAGTGCAGTGTTAATGTGTGTCAACAAATTTGGACTGTAAGAAAAGTTTGTTTTTTTAAATATAGTCTATTCAGCAATTTCCTTTTAGAATTTATAGCTGCTGAATTAAAACAAATTAATTTAATGCATTTTAGTGTCCGTCTGCATTTTAGTTCAAATGTTGTTGGGGTTTTTTTATTTAGGAAATATATTATTGTGATATACAGTACAGGCCAAAGGTTTGGACACACCTTCTCATTCAATGTGTTTTCTTTATTTACATGACTATTTACATTGTAGATTGTTACTGAAGGCATCAAAACTATGAATGAACACATAAAAAAAGGAAAAAAGGTGAAATAACTGAAAATATGTTTTACATTCAAGTTTCTTCAAAATAGCCACCCTTTGCTCTGTTTACTTTTTCACACACTTCTGGCATTTTCTCAATGAGCTTCAAGAGGTAGTCACCTGAAATGGATTTCACTTCACAGGTGTGCTTGAAGCTCATCCAGAGAATGCCAAGAGTGTGCAAAGCAGTAATCAGAGCAAAGGGTTGCTATTTTGAAGAAACCAAAATATAAAACATGTTTTCAGTTAGTTCACCTTTTTTTGTTAAGTACATAACTCCACATGTGTTCATTCATAGTTGTGATGCCTTCAGTGACAATTTACGATGTAAATAGTCATGAAAAAAAAGAAAACCCGTTGAATGAGAAGGTGTGTCCAAACTTTTGGCCTGTTCTGTATATTCTATATATTATGGATTTTCTTTCTTTCAGATGCACGAATGCCCTGCGGGGATGTGAGCCACAGCCTCATGCAAAGAAACATCAAGGTAATGTCTATATTGCTATTCAGAAAAGTGTTACAGATTTAGAGAATAGATGTGTGCTTCTTGCTCAACACATAGGTAGGAGCATCCTTTCATATCTGTGTACTTGCATGCTGTGTGTCTTAGGGGCTGACTAAAACAAATTAAATCGATGGGTTGTGTTGCGTTTGCTCCGGGAATTCCCTCTCAGGGAATTAAAGTCACTGGTCAATCCCAAGTTCTTTCGATGACATATATGCTGAGTAAGAAGGACCATCAAGACAGAATAGGAATATTAACAAGTTTTACTGAAGCTTCAGTAAAATCAATACATCAATACAGTCATACCATAATCTCGGGATGGTCTAACATTCAAACGGAAAGAAAGTACTTCTTGAATCGGAAAGCAGTCCCCCCAGAAAGGAATGCCTCTCCCTTCCCCAACATTGATAAGATAAGGAGGGGGATGTATTTTTTTCACATTCCAATGTCTAAAACACTACACATACCTCTGTAGACAAAGAGAAACTGGTATACAGAGTATACATTGAAAAGTACTAGCTGCTCCAAACATGACCATGAATAAAGAAAGAACTCTTAAACATATATGCATTCTCCACAGTTGTTCATGCTGATATTTTTTTTTTGTCACATTAGAATATATACTATTAACATGTCTCTGAGATGAAAAACACGTTTTTAAGTATGCACTTTTAGTATCTTCGGCACAATGAGTGCAGCCATTTTAGCGGTAAAAAAAAATAAGAAAAAAAAATTGTTCAATGTAGATGCACCGTATGACTGTTTCTAAAATAGCAATAAAAGTAGTACATGAAAACATAGCTTAACGCCATGCTAAACGTAGCATGCATTCGTAGATCGTATGCAACACGCCCACTAATAGTACACACACGTTTACTGTGGGTACACATTTAGCAAGTGGCAATTGGATCTTAGAAAATCAGGCCCCTGATGTATAAGAGTCCAACAGATCATCAACCTTAAAATACAGGGTTTTTTAAATCTGAATGTAAATCTGCAGAATTCTGTGATGTTTGTAAATAGTGACATACAGTATAGAAGATTGTTTCACATCTATTTTGAGTAATACACTGAAATGATGAAAACCGGTAAACGCCAAATGATCATTTGTGGGTGAGTTTATTGTTCCTCAAAATAGCACCCTTACACCTCTGGTTTTGTCGTGTCACAAACACGTACTTAAAGTTAAAGTTAAAGTACCAATGATTGTCACACACACACTAGGTGTGGTGAAATTATTATCTGCATCTGACCCATCACCCTTGATCACCCCCTTTTTTAGTGTCCGCCCTGAGATCGGTAGGTTGTGAGTTCAAACCCCGGCCAAAGTGAGGTGGACGAGTTTCAATCACACCGGATATATGTCGTGTTTTTGTCGAGTCATGTCTCAGTTAAAAACATCAAATTGACATTGTAAAAGGAACTTATATGATTATTTAAAGGTGATTTGTTACTAAAATATCTGACATTGGGTACTGTGTGTTTGAGATTCGCTGGAGCCAAACTGGATATTGTGTTCTTCAAAGGAATGTGGATTAAATTTCTCTTATCAGACGTGATAACTGTCTGTCTCTTAACTATTCTATGTGTTTTGATAGTTGTTATTGTTTTAGAAGAGAATACTTTCTCATTGGGCCTCTGGTTGATATGATGTTTTCAGCGCAGAGGCCCTTAGCATCCTTGACAACAGCATTTACGGTGTTGGCAATAACAATATTACACAGCATCGCAACACAACAGATTTATCAGTCATTACCTTTGTCAGTCAGTCAGTTAGTTAATTACTTAGTTACTTAGTTGGATAAAGATATTATTTCATGTTGATAGTTGGGTTGGGGTCTGGTTCTGGTTAGAGTTTGATTAGTTGTGTGGTTGCTTACTGCATTGTTGGTTATTTTCTTAGTTATCTGTGTTGGCGGTTGTTTGGTTAATCACTTGGAGATTCGGTATTTGATGGGTTAAGGGTGTGGTTAGTTAATGTGTTACACAGGAACCTCAATTTACAAACTTCTTATAGTTAAAAAAAATTGTATTTGCGAACCACAGACTGAATGAAAACACACTTGGTGTACAAACCTTCTCTTAGAATTGACGGACGTGGATAATTACATATATTCATATTTAAGTGTTATTTCTCTAGTTTCGTGGTCGTATTGCAAACCAGCTCCATTTTGTTCTCTTTTGAGTTTTCAAAGTGCACGATATTGTCTGGCCTTCATAACTCTGGAATGCAGGAGACAGAGAAGAAGGAATCCTCCCTGCTCCCTTCTCGGGCCGGCTTGAGATAACAGATACAATGGACATCTGTATTCATTTCTGTAAGGTGGGGGCGAGAGACAGAGGGAAGTACACAGGAGTTCCGGTGTTTTGGGAGACCGAGCTAGACCGGGCGAGGGAACGCTTGTGTACTGGGTTGGTCTCACGTTTGTCCCACGTTTGTCCTCTAAGCTTTGAGAATAAACTACAAAATACCAACTACTGCCTGGTGATTGAATATAAACATCAGCTTATGTGCCATAAAAGAATCTGGGAGAGACTAGCAATTTGAATTCCCCGGAGGAAGAGCTGGTCAGCGCAACAGTATACAAACATTTCATCCACCTATTGTGTGCCTCGCAGCACAGCCATTTTGTGCCAGGCAGCACATCCATTGTGGGCCGGCTGATCGATCTCCAGTGCTCATTCAGTCAGTAGAGTGGCGCTGTCGTTAGCTACTGTGCTAATTGCTACTTTGTGTGCTTATTAAGTGTTTTTGTACCATTTTACTGTCATGATCCCACATGACAGTTTGGACATTGTTATTAGCTTTCTATATTTTGTATTATTTCTTGACCAGTGCCTTTATATTTTTTATCTACTTCCTGTCTGCCTTTGTTTCCCAGATACCTTACTTCTGGCTTGAGCACCTGGCCCAAGTGTGCAATTAGGACACTCACCTGCTGAGAGGACAGGGCTGGATTTTTTTGCTTTGTGCCTCCATGATGCGTAACTTTCCTGATTCTTTCTGTGCAATTCTCTGCTGCTCTATTATTTAGTCATTAAATACATTTTTACTTGCACTTTGCCTGCTGTTTCTGCATCATGGGGTTCAAGACCAACACAGAATGTAACATTCACAGCATTGTTCAAGTTCTGGTAGCTCAATGTGAGTCCAAAGAAATCAGCAGAGATGCTATATGTGGTTTGAAACACCACAGCCTTCTCGACACTGCCTGCTCCCCCTCTCCAGCTCCCTTCCACCGCACGCCAAGAATATTACCAATCAAGGTAAAGTGGATGTTATTGTTTATTCCTAATAATTGTTGCAAGCTGGCTGTTTAAGTAAAGTAGTTTTGTGTTTTAAACTGTGAGCGCACCACAGGGCTGGTGACTCTGCATGTGCTTGTGTGTGTGTGTGTGTGTGTGTGTGTGTGTCGTCAAGGTGGCTGAAAATGAGGACAGTTCAGCTAGTTGTTTTTGGTTGTATTACCGTAAATAGAAAATTGATCCACTTGCTTGATATTGTGCTTAAAGTGTACAAAACTTTCCTAAACCTTTACTAATATTTTGGCTTTATCGAGGCTGGAACCAAATAGTCATGCTTACATTGTTTCTATTGACCAAATGTGCTTCAATATTCAAAACTTTTCAATACCTAAACCCAATTAACTTCGTAAATTGAGGTTCCACCGTATTTACTTGGGTTGTCATTCGGCCGGTTAGTTTAGTAATTGTGTGAGCGGTTGTTTGGTTAATTACTTAATGGTTTGGTTGGTTAGTTGATTGGCTAATTATGTGGTTTGTTGTTTGGTTGATTTATTGGTTGGCTGTTAAATATAGTTTAGTTTATTTTTATTTTTTTGTTTTCCAATTTGGTTGATTATTCCGTTGGTTAGTCTGTTAAGCTATGTCAGGGGCATACTTGCCAACCTTGAGACCTCCGAATTCGGGAGATGGGGGGAGGGGGCGGGTTTGGTGGTAAAGGGGGTGTATATTACAGCGTCCCGGAAGAGTTAGTGCTGCGAGGGCTTCTGGGTATTTGTTCTGTTGTGTTTATGTTGTGTTACGGTGCGGATGTTCTCCCGAAATGTGTTTGTCATTCTTGTTTGGTGTGGGTTCACAGTGTGGCGCATATTTGTAACAGTGTTAAAGTTGTTTATACGGTTACCCTCAGTGTGACCTGTATGGCTGATGACCAAGTATGCCTTGCATTCACTTGTGTGTGTGTTAGCCGCATATATTACGTGACTGGGCCAACACGCTGTTTGCATAGAGGAAAAGCGTACATGACGATAGGTTGTAGAGGACGCTAAAGGCAGTGCCTTTAAGGCAGTGGTCCCCAATATTGTTGTCCGGGTGGAAATCGGGAGAAATTCGGGAGAATGGTTGCCCCCCCGGGAGATGTTCGGGAGGGGCACTGAAATTCGGGAGTCTCCCGGGAAAATCGGGAGGGTTGGCAAGTATGGTCAGGGGTCGGCAACCCAAAATGTTGAAAGAGCCATATTGGACCAAAAATTTAAATAAAAATCTGTCTGGAGACGCAAAAAATTACAAGCCTTCTACAAGTGATATAATGAAGTCAACACATGATATAAGTGTCTATATTAGCTATATTAGCCTACTATCAAAATGACTATGTGTCGCAGGCTGACACAAATCTTCGTTGACAGAAATGTTGAAATGTAAAATGTATTCTACCCATTTTTACAACATTGGAGAACATGAGTAAAACTGAGGTTTCTCAGAGGGTGAGATAACTCCTCTAAATTACTGGCTTCGAATGGCCAAAGGTATAGATGTGTGTGTGTTGTATATCAGAGAAGGGAAGGAGGCGACAACCAGGGCAGGACTGCGGTTTTCAAGGTTTATTTTAAACCTTTGATGAATACGTGGCGTGTGTATGCTACTCAAAGTGAATGAGTGTTGACTATGTGTAATATTAATAATGTAAATATTACCATGAGTTGTTGTCAGCAAATGTTGGTTGTATCTTTCGTCGTTATCCAAAGGGGCAAGGCGAAGAGGCAGTTCATGGACAGGCAAGAGGTCGTGGGCAAGAGCAGGGCAGCGTGGTCTGGTTCCGAGCAGGGAGGTCGTGGATCGGGGAGAGCAGTCAGGAATCCGGATGGGTATCGAGTGACAAGGCACGATCACGGAGGACAGGGGAGTCACTGTGGAAATACAAAAGGGCATGAACCAGGAGGAAAACACAGAGATAGAGCAACCACAAGGACGAGGAAATCACTGGGAAAAGGGAATGCCAGACGTGATGCTTACTGGAAGGTTAGCAACGTTCTGGCAAAGGTTCCTCGGGTCCGCTGGTCTTTATGCCGCTCCCCCTCGTCAAGTCCAGGTGCGTTGATCATTGATTGCTTGCAGGCTTGTTGCTGTGTGGGCGTGTTGTGCTCAGCACGAGCAGAGGCGTGTCTGAGCATGCTGCCAGCAGAGGGGTTAGCAGAGGTGCCTGCAGCTCCAGCTGCAGAGGAAACGTGGGTTCGACTCCGCGTCATGACAGTACCCCCCCCCCCCCCCCCCTTATGCGAGGCCCCCGACGAGCGCCGGGGAGCATCAGGATTGGCACGGTAGAAATCCTCTAGAAGTGAGGGATCGGCAAGGTAGGAGGCTGGCACCCAAGATCTGTCTTCAGGTCCATATCCCTCCCAGTCGACCAGATAAACGAGCCCCCTACCTTGTCGACGGACCCTGAGGATTTCCTTAACTGTCCAAACCTGATCTCCGTTAGACAAGAACCTAGAGGGTGGGGGGCAGGGACAGGAGGGGACAGAGCGCTCTCCGCTACCGGTTTAATCTGAGACACATGGACAACTGGATGTCGCTTGACCGAGGGTGGGAGAGCCAATTTAACAGATACAGGATTTATGATCGACATGATGGAGAATGGACCAACATAACGTGGAGCCAATTTCCTTGATGGTACCTGGAGACTGAGGTCCTTAGTGAGAAGCATCACTTGTTGTCCAGGTTTATAGGATGGGGCTGGAATGCGATGACGGTTTGCGTTGCGACACATCCTCTCGGATGCCCTTTCCAAAGCTGCACGAGCGGCTCTCCACACCCTCTGACACCGTCTAATATGAGCCCTTGTTGAGGGCACAGCGATTTCCAGTTCCTGCTGGGGAAACAAGGGGGGTTGATAACCCAATGAGCACTCAAATGGAGACATACCGGAAGCGGAGCTCTTCAAGGAATTATAGGAAAACTCCACCCAAGGCAGAAACTTGCTCCAGGATGTGGGTTGATGACTGGCGACACAGCGGAGCATGGTCTCCAAGCTTTGATTCGCCCTCTCAGCCTGCCCGTTGCTTTGGGGATGGTATCCCGATGTGAGGCTGACCGAGGCCCCCGATTCCCTTGCAGAAGGCTCTCCAGATTTGTGACGTAAACTGAGGGCCACGGTCAGAGACGATATCCACCGGGATACCATGTTGCTTGACGACGTGTAGAGTGAGGAGATCAGAAGTCTCTGGGGCAGAAGGTAACTTGCGCAGCGGAATGAAGTGGGCTGCCTTGGAAAAACGGTCAACAATAGTTAAGATGGTGGTTTTACCTCTAGAGGCTGGAAATCCTGTGACGAAATCCAGGGCAATGTGTGACCAAGGACGTGCAGGAATGGAGAGAGGGTGAAGGAGACCAGCGGGAGGCCTGTGTGACGTCTTGCTACGGGCACAAGTAGAACAAGCAGCGATGAACTCATGAGTGTCCTTGGCCATGGATGGCCACCAAAAACGTCTTCGCAGCAGTGATAGAGTTCGTTGGAAACCTGGATGGCAAGAGAACAGGCTGGAGTGCCCCCAATCCAAGACTCTGGGTCGTAGCTCCCGATGGACAAATAGTTTGTTGGGTGGTCCACCTCCTGGTCCTGGATTGGAGCGCAGCGCAGATTTTACCAGGTCCTCCACCTTCCAGGTTACCATTCCCACAATGCGAGTGGGAGGAAGGATGGGTTCCGCTACTGATGGACAAGTGGGCTCTCTTACGAATAAACGGGATAGAGCGTCAGCCTTAGTGTTCTTGGATCCTGGCCTGAAAGAGAGCACGTAATTGAAGCGGGAAAAATACTGCTGCCACCTTGCCTGGCGATTGTTGATTCTTTTGGCAGCTCGGATGTGCAGAAGGTTGCTGTGGTCAGTCAGGATCTGGAACTGGTGCTAGCCCCTTCCAGCCAGTGTCTCCATTCCACCAGGGCCTCGTGGACCACCAATAATTCTCTATTCCCAGCATCGTAGTTTTGTTTGGCCTGAGTCAGGTGTCTAGAAAAAAAGGCAACAGGATTAATTAATTTGTTATTCTTGGATCTTTGAGAGAGAATAGCCCCAATCCCTGAGTCCGAGGCGTCCACCTCCACCAAGAAGGCAGTGTCCAAGTTAGGGTGGACCAGAATGGGGGCCGAAACAAAACGCTCCTTTAATTCCTCGAAGGCCTTCCTAGCCAAAAGAGTCCATACAAAAGGCACGTTAGTTGACGTGAGAGTATGGAGCGGTGCCGCAACCCTACTGAAGTCCTGGATGAATCGTCGGTAGAAGCCGGCGAAGCCGAGGAACCTCCGAAGTTCCGTCCTCGTGGTTGGTTGCGGCCACTTCACCACGGCCTCCACCTTCTTCGGGTCGGGTCTTATGTGACCCCTTTCGACCACAAATCCCAGGAACTCCACTGAAGAGGAGTGGAAGCAGCATTTTTCTGCCTTAACCAATAGGCAATTCTCCAAAAGACGTTGCAGGACACGTCGAACATGTTGCTGGTGATCAGAGAGGTTACGGGAGAAAATCAAAATATCGTCAAGGTACACAACCACGAATTGATCCAGCATGTCCCGGAGGATGTCGTTAACAAGTGTTTGAAAAACTGCAGGTGCGTTAGTAAGTCCAAAAGGCATTACCCGGTACTCGTAATGCCCCATATGGGTGTTGAAGGCCGTTTTCCACTCGTCTCCCTCTCTGATTCGTACCAGGTGATAGGCGTTATGAAGATCCAGTTTGGTGAATATGGTTGCGGGTGCCAAGGACTCAAAGGAAGAGTTGAGTAGCGGAAGGGGGTACTTGTTTTTGATGGTAATGTTGTTAAGATGACGGTAATCAATGCAGGGTCGAAGGGACCCGTCCTTCTTGGCCACGAAAAAGAATCCCGCCGCCAGTGGAGACTTGGACGGGGTAATGATGCCCGAGGCAAGGCCCTCTGTAATGTACTTCCTCATTGCTTCCTTCTCTGGAAGAGACAAATTGTAAAGGCGGCTAGACGGCAGGGTAGCGTTAGGAAGTAGTTCAATGGCACAGTCGTAGGGTCTATGAGGGGGTAGTCCCAGAGCATGTACCTTGCTGAAGACCTCGGCTAGGTCATGGTAGCAAGCAGGAACCATGGATAGATCGGCCTGGGGAGTCGGGGTAGTGGAGTGGTGGACCGGAGGAGACGCTGACCCCAGACAATTGGCCATGCAGGGTGTGCTCCAGGCTAGGATTCTGCCGGAAGTCCAGGAAATATGGGGATTGTGATGACGAAGCCAAGATCTTCCAAGCACAAGTGGGGCTACTGGAGCTTCCAGCACCCATAGGCTGATGGTCTCCTTGTGGTTACCAGAAATGGTCATGGAAAGGGGCTCTGTGCGGTACTTGATGGGGCCCAATGGCCGTCCATCCAGGGCCTGTGCTGACAGCGTTTTGTCCAGGGAGATCAGGGGAATGCCCATCTGCCGGGCGAATTTGTAGTCCAAAAGACTTTCGTCAGCTCCAGAGTCCACAAATGCCTGTACTTGAATGCTCCTCTTGTCCCAGGCCAGAATAGCGGGTAGCATTATGTCGGGGTTTTCTTCATTACGGGGGAATAAAGTATGGCTCACCAGGACTGCCATAGATGTACTAGGGGAGCGGTCTGGTTCCACTTCTGCCTTGAAGGTAGGCAGAGTTTGGCTCCTAGAGGCAGCTCTCTGGTCTCGCTCTGCTGCTCGCTCACAAAGTCGTAGGTCAAATTGGAGGGCCAGTTCGATGAGATCTCTGCAGGATGTGGGTCTGTCCCTCAGTAGACCGTCCTTGATTTCCTCAGAAAGACCGCGACGGAATGCGCTTTGGAGCGCCCGGTCACCCCAACCGCTGTCTGCCGCCAAAGTCCGGAACTCTAAGGTGTAGGCTGCCACGGAGCGGGATCCCTGCGAGATGGAGTGCAGACGTCCGGCCGCGTCCCCCCCCATCCTTGGGGTGATCAAAAACAGCCCGAAATTCAGCACGGAAGGCAGAATAGTCGGAGTTAAGCCCAACGGTCCTGTCGACTGCAGCTGTAGCCCACTTGAGAGCCGGACCGGAAAGTAAGGAAAAAATAAATGCTATTCTGGCGCCGTCGGAGGAATAACGGGAGGGCTGGTGACGGAAAATGAGGTCACATTGAACCAAAAACCCTCTACAAAGTTCAAAGTCCCCTTCAAAGGGTTTAGGGCTGGCAATTCTGGGCTCACGTGCCAAAATGCTGTTTTCGGGTCCAAGGACTGGAGTAGCACGAGGAGGTACCACCGGTCCAGGAC
Source organism: Entelurus aequoreus (assembly GCF_033978785.1). Taxonomy (NCBI): domain Eukaryota; kingdom Metazoa; phylum Chordata; class Actinopteri; order Syngnathiformes; family Syngnathidae; genus Entelurus; species Entelurus aequoreus. The sequence continues at coordinate 43,237,016 of NC_084747.1, forward strand.
TGGCCCCGGGGCACATGTTGTCCAGCCTGGAATATAGTCTGGTGAAGGCTCTCTCTAGATGATCCTCAAGGGCAGTAAACCGAACCTGATGTTTGCTAACAACGGAGCTAAGGATAGCTAGGTCGGAAGATATGGCTATCTGGGCCTGGGGCTTGCCGTTGTCGCATGGTTCCGACATGTTGTTGGCCAGAACGTACTTATGTATATCAGAGAAGGGAAGGAGGCGACAACCAGGGCAGGACTGCGGTTTTCAAGGTTTATTTTAAACCTTTGATGAATACGTGGCGTGTGTATGCTACTCAAAGTGAATGAGTGTTGACTATGTGTAATATTAATAATGTAAATATTACCATGAGTTGTTGTCAGCAAATGTTGGTTGTATCTTTCGTCGTTATCCAAAGGGGCAAGGCGAAGAAGCAGTTCATGGACAGGCAAGAGGTCGTGGGCAAGAGCAGGGCAGCGTGGTCTGGTTCCGAGCAGGGAGGTCGTGGATCGGGGAGAGCAGTCAGGAATCCGGATGGGTATCGAGTGACAAGGCACGATCACGGAGGACAGGGGAGTCACTGTGGAAATACAAAAGGGCATGAACCAGGAGGAAAACACAGAGAGATAGAGCAACCACAAGGACGAGGAAATCACTGGGAAAAGGGAATGCCAGACGTGATGCTTACTGGAAGGTTAGCGACGTTCTGGCAAACGTTCCTCGGGTCCGCTGGTCTTTATGCCGCTCCCCCTCGTCAAGTCCAGGTGCGTTGATCATTGATTGCTTGCAGGCTTGTTGCTGTGTGGGCGTGTTGTGCTCAGCACGAGCAGAGGCGTGTCTGAGCATGCTGCCAGCAGAGGGGTTAGCAGAGGTGCCTGCAGCTCCAGCTGCAGAGGAAATGTGGGTTCGACTCCGCGTCATGACAGTGTGTCCAAGTTAAAGAAATTTGCAGGCTGTCTTCTTCGAATGAATTTATAACAATCTTAGCAAGCTGGGTTACGTTGGCTGTGGTCTATAACGGCACACAAACAACTATCAGAAATGCAGCCAATATTACATACAGATAATGTGTCATGAGACATACAAATATAAATTAAATACACGAAGGACATAGGAAATTAAATGATCTCAAATATACTTAGAATTGAGGCATATTGATGCAATATGTACATAAAACTAGCCTAAATAGCATGTTAGCATCGATTAGCTTGCAGTCATGCACTGACCAAATATGCCTGATAAGCACTCCAACAAGTCAATAACATTAACAAAGCTCACCTTTGTGCATTCACGCGCCACATAAAAAAGATTGGTGGACAAAATGAGACAAAGAATGAGTGGCATAAAATGTGTCTTTCTCTGGCATCGTTGAAGAAAGTTATACATGTAAACAAAGTACGGTGAGTTCAAGGGCCGCCAAAATTAGTAGGACAAAATGGCGCTCGCCAAATACTCTCATCAGAGAATCATGTTTAATATAAACGGTGGGAATTGTAACAATTAGAGGGAGGTTTGTGTCATGCTGTCCTCCTACAGAAACCATATTAAAACAAAAATATATATTTTCCCCCCCATCTTTTTCTATTTTCATACTTTTTTGAAAAAGCTCCAGGGAGTCACAAAAGTGACGCTAAAGTCTAGAGCCGCAGGTTGCAGACCCCCGGGCTATGTGTTTAATTGGTTGGTTAGATGTTGGTTATTTCATTATTTAGGTATTTGGTTGTGTCCTAATCCTCCATGACATTTTGAACCTATGTTATTATTTTCCCGTGCTTGGTGTTATTTACCTTTTTTTTTCTAGTTTTCCCTTCCTATGCGCTTTTACTACCTGCCGCTTTACCTCTGGCTCGAGCGCTTCCTCCCTCTCCTGTGTCCCTGGTTGACATTGAGGTTGCTTCTTATGTCTGCCTTGTTATTCTGGACAGGGCTCGAGCATCATTTTTTTGTTGCTACTTCTACAGGTGTCAATTTCCCAAGCTGCACTCATTTTCTCTTGTACTTCCTAAATTACCGTAGGTGGCGACTTGTCCAAGGTGTACCCCGCCTTCCGTCCAAATGCAGCTGGAATAGGCTCCAGCCACCTCCCGCAAGCCCCGAGAGGGACAAGCGGAAGAAAATGTACACTGCAATAACTGATATCTAAGTAAGATTAAATATCTCAAATAAGGGTGATATTTGCTTATTTTCTGTCTGATAAGATAATTCTTCTCACTAAGCAGATTTTATGTTAGAGTGTTTTACTTGCTTTAAGTGTTTTGGTCCTAAATTATCTCAGTAAGATACTACAGCTTGTTGCTGAGATTTTGTGACCTATATTGAGTAAAACATGCTTGAAACTAGAATATCAACTGTTGTAAAGCTGTGTCATCAACACTCACAAGTATAAAACTACTTTTTTAAAGTAATAATTTCTTATTTCAAGCATGAAAAAAAAAATCATGACTTTGACATAATTGTGTCTCATATTAAAACAGATGACAGTCAAATGGACTTTGCTGTTTTATTTTCAATGAAACAATAGAAAATACGTACACGTATAGTAGTACAGTTGTTATTAGTGAGAATATACTTATTTTAAGGTATTTTTGGGTTCATTGAGGTTAGCTAATTTTACTTGTTTTGGAAAGTCTTGACAAGCCAAATTTATTGTTCTATTGGCAGATAATTTTGCTTAGTTCAAATGAAATACCCCTAATTTTTGTTTTGTTTTTTCTTGTTTTTGAACACTGACTTTTTGCAGTGTATGAATGGATGTTCTTGCACGCCGTCTCCTGTCTCTGCATCCTGGGGTCAAGTCAAGTGTTTGAGGTAGTTTTTTGTGTAGAGTTTTTTGTTTGTTTAATCATTCATTTGGTTAGTAATTTGGCTGTTTAGTTAGTTGTTTAGATGGCTATACTACATGTTGTTTGGTTGTATAGTTATGTATTCGATAATAAGTTTCTCAGTTATACCATTAGTTGTTTGTGTTGGCAGTTGTTTGGTTAATTATACAATAGTTATTTGTTGAATTACAAACCCCGTTTCCATATGAGTTGGGAAATTGTGTTAGATGTAAATATAAACGGAATACAATGATTTGCAAATCATTTTCAACCCATATTCAGTTGAATATGCTACAAAGACAACATATTTGATGTTCAAACTGATAAACGTTTTTTTTTTGTGCAAATAATCATTATTAACTTTAGAATTTGATGCCAGCAACACGTGACAAAGAAGTTGGGAAAGGTGGCAATAAATACTGATAAAGTTGAGGAATGCTCATCAAACACTTATTTGTAACATCCCACAGGTGTGCAGGCTAATTGGGAACAGGTGGGTTCCATGATTGGGTATAAAGACAGCTTCCCAAAAAATGCTCAGTCTTTCACAAGAAAGGATGGGGCGAGGTACACCCCTTTGTCCACAACTGCGTGAGCAAATAGTCAAACAGTTTAAGAACAACGTTTCTCAAAGTGCAATTGCAAGAAATTTAGGGATTTCAACATCTACGGTCCATAATATCATCAAAAGGTTCAGAGAATCTGGAGAAATCACTGCACGTAAGCAGCATGGCCGGAAACCAAAATTGAATGACTGTGACCTTCGATCCCTCAGACGGCACTGTATCAAAAACCGACATCAATCTCTAAAGGATATCACCACATGGGCTCAGGAACACTTCAAAAAAACCCTGTCACTAAACACATTTCGTCGCTACATCTGTAAGTGCAAGTTAAAGCTCTACTATGCAAAGTGAAAGCCATTTATCAACAACATCCAGAAACGCCGCTGGCTTCTCTGGGCCCGAGATCATCTAAGATGGACTCATGCAAAGTGGAAAAGTGTTCTGTGGTCTGACGAGTCCACATTTCCAATTGTTTTTGGAAATATTCGACATCGTGTCATCTGGACGAAAGGGGAAGCGAACCATCTCCACTGTTATCGACGCAAAGTTCAAAAGCCAGCATCTGTGATGGTATGGGGGTGCATTAGTGCCCAAGGCATGGGTAACTTACACATCTGTGAAGGCACCATTAATGCTGAAAGGTACATACAGGTTTTGGAACAACGTATGCTGCCATCTAAGCGCCGTCTTTTTCATGGACGCCCCTGCTTATTTCAGTAAGACAATGCCAAGCCACATTCAGCACGTGTTACAACAGCGTGGCTTCATAAAAAAGGAGTGCGGGTACTTTCCAGGCCTGCATGCAGTCCAGACCTGTCTCCCATCGAAAATGTGTGGCGCATTATGAAGCGTAAAATACGACAGCGGAGACCCCGGACTGTTGAACGACTGAAGCTCTACATAATACAAGAATGGGAAAGAATTCCACTTTCAAAGCTTCAACAATTAGTTTCCTCAGTTCCCAATCGTTTATTGAGTGTTGTTAAAAGAAAAGGTGATGTAACACAGTGCTGAACATGCCCTTTCCCAACTACTTTGGCACGTGTTGCAGCCATGAAATTCTAAGTTAATTATTATTTGCAAAACAAAATGAAGTTTATGAGTTTGAACATCAAATATCTTGTCTTTGTAGTGCATTCAATTGAATATGGGTTGAAAAGGATTTGCAAATCATTGTATTCCGTTTATATTTACATCTAACACCATTTCCCAACTCATATGGAAACAGGGTTTGTATTAGGTTGGTCAGTTATTTGGTCATATATTTGGTTAGAGCTTCTCATCTTACATGTGTTAGTTGGTTGGCTGCGTGGTTGACTGAATTATTGATACAACTTAGTTTGAACCTCCTTTGCAGGGGATTCTAATTCGTTATGGCTCGCGGGTATATACAATATGCAGAACCTTATAGTGTGTAATATGAGAGAATAAAAGAGCAGGGATGCCTTTATAGTCAAAGCAAAGATGTGAGCTTTTTAAGAGACAAAACACACAAACACACACACACATACACACACACACACACACACACACACACACACACACACACACACACACACACACACACACACACACAGATAGATAGAGTAGCAGCACAGATTGTTTAGAGGTAATATCCACCTGCACTTGATTGTATACTTGAACCCTCATTTAAAAAGAACGGTTATGGGAGTCGATCCATGTCTAATGCTTGTATAAATATCATCTCTGCTTTGATAAGGAAGTGTCGAGCGGCAGGAAGCTCCAACCTCCATTGGTCCCTCAGGGACTTTCATGTATTTCAAGTACGTCAGCTGGGTTCAGGAAATAACATCTTCCTGCCTGCACGCGCGCTCAAGTATCTATAATTTAAACGTGTATTCAAAGGGAAAAGTGCAGGATAAATATAAACATCCATTGAATTTTTCTACTTGACTTTCCTGTAAAGCCAAAGCATTCCCAAATATAGAAGTTGTAAAAGAAAAGACATGCATGATGTCGTCCGTCAAAGGTTGACAACGAGGAGGAGCCGTTTGAAAATAAAACTAAACTGACCTTTGACCTTAGCTGCCTCAAGTGTATCTTAAAAAGGATATTTTACAAAATATATTCTTAGCTATGATACAACAATTTGAAAATACACCATATTGCCAAAAGTATTTGGCCACCGGCCTTGACTCACATATGAACTTGAAGTGCCATCCCATTCCTAACCCATAGGGTTCAATATGATGTCGGTCCACCTTTTTCAACTCTTCTGGGAAGGCTGTCCACAAGGTTGCGGAGTGTGTTTATAGGAATTTTCCACCATTCTTCCAAAAGTGCATTGGTGAGGTCACACACTGATGTTGGTCGAGAAGGCCTGGCTCTCAATCTCTGTTCTAATTCATCCCAAAGGTGTTCTATCGGGTTCAGGTCAGGACTCTGTGCAGGCCAGTCAAGTTCATCCACACCAGACTCTGTCATCCATGTCTTCATGGACCTTACTTTGTGCACTGGTGCACAGTCATGTTGGAAGAGGAAGTAGACCGCTCCAAACTGTTCCCACAAGTTTGGGAGCATGAAATTGTCCAAAATGTTTTGGTATCCTGGAGCTTTCAAAGTTCCTTTCACTAGAACTAAGGGGCCAAACCTAACTCCTGAAAAACAACCCCACACCATAATTCCTCCTCCACCAAATTTCACACTCGGCACAATGCAGTCCGAAATGTACTGTTCTCCTGGCAACCTCCAAACCCAGACTCGTCCATCAGATTGCCAGATGGAAAAGCGTGATTCATCACTCCAGAGAAAGCGTCTCCACTGCTCAAGAGTGTCCAGTGGCGACGTGCTTTACACCACTGCATCCCACGCTTTGCATTGGACTTGGTGATGTATGGCTTAGATGCAGCTGGTCGGCCATTAAAACCCATTCCATGAAGCTCTCTGCGTACTGTACGTGGGCTAATTGGAAGGTCACATGAAGTTTGAAGCTCTGTAGCAACTGAAAGTCTTTGCACTATGCGCTTCAGCATTCGCTGACCCCTCTCTGTCAGTTTACGTGGCCTACCACTTGGTGGCTGAGTTGCTGTTGTTCCCCAACTCTTCTATTTTCTTATAATAAAGCCCAAAGTTGACTTGAATTATTAGGAGCGTGGAAATTTCCCGACTGGATTTGTTGCACAGGTGGCATCCTATGACAGTTCCACGCTGGAAATCACTGAGAGCGGCCCATTCTTTCACAAATGTTTGTAGAAACAGTATCCAGGCCTAAGTGATTGTTTTTATACACCTATAAAGTGATTAAGACACCTGATTCTGATCATTTGGATGGGTGGCCAAATACTTTTGGCAATATAGTGTACATGCAAAATTTGGACCTTCTGATTGACTTTGACATTCTGACTTGATGTGCAAGAGTGCAGGGTTCTTCCTCAACGTGGAACTAAACATGAACCAATCCAACTTCAGCTGCCATTAGTATCTTGCATACAAAGTTAGCTTTGATGTACAACTTGTATCAACACAGATTTAAAACAAAAATTCACCAAGTGGACCTTTTGAACTCAGCTCCCTCTAATCAATAGGTTTTCTGGTTTGGTATGTAAATATGACGTCTTTTTACATTAGCTCGACATGTAGATTTTTACGCCGCTAGCATATTTCTTGGTTAGCATGTGTCAGACATCATTTAAATCAATAAACGTTGAATCAAGTGGTAAAGCACTGAAGTGAACTTCCAATGTAGTGCTGATGTTATTTTGTATAAAATATAAAAAAATTATATTTTCCTAATTTAAAAAGACAGCAAATTCTTTCATTATGGGAAATGTGCTCACATACACCTACACACATATATGCTGTAAATAGCTACATTCCAATATAGACTGCATCCTCTATTTTTGTCACTTCAATCAAGCATCACTTTGTATCTTCATCTGCTTTTGTCCTGGTTTTATCTACGCCGTGAGTAGCTTTTGCATTTTCGCTCATCCGCAGTTTTTTGACATGATTTTCATGCTCTTGGCTTGTGTGTGTGTGTGTTTCTATCATATTGTCTGTTTTCCTCGCCAGATGAGAGAGGGAGGACGGGAGAGTTGCCAGGATGCTGACGTTCTGCTTCTGTATAGGAGACAGAAGGAGAAACACTATGCATTTTTGATATAAAGATCAGTGCATATGGAGTGTTAGAGGCACTATGCAAAAAAAATTATGCTAAAACGAATATAGTCGTAATGGTATGAGAACAACAGTTATAATACTGATTGAATTAATGAATGCATGAATGAGTTAGAACTGTTTTCACCAAATAGGCCTACTACCTACGAAGACACTTGACTCTCCAAGTATCGCCATAATGACTAACATTAAACTACAGTGGCATAGTAGGCCTAAGTGTTTATTAAAAACAAAGCAGAGGTTTTATTTAACAAGTATATTTAATATTTATGGACACTGTAACATTAGACACAATGCACAAACATCAACAATGATACTCCATATACTGTAGTTCATATTTAGACTTGTTCCGCGTAGCACTAGATGGAGCCTGCGTATCAAAGTTTGAGAATCCCTGAGTTAACCTCTTAAGGCCTTCGTGGCCACATGCGTGGACAGCACCTTTTAGCTCGTATTTCCAAAATTGTGTACACTACTGAATTGGGGTCTTATGCCGACATATGGACACTTATACTGCTATCTGGTGGTATCAGAAGAGTATAACATACAATGGAATTTGGAGAAAAAAAAGTGTAAAAATAAAAATTAGCATGTCACTACACATGAAGTACACGTTTGTGTACGTATGGACTAAGTACATCATATGAAAAGATGATTTTTAGTTTTTATTCTAATTAGGGTCCAATAAGACCAAATAGCAAAGATAAATAAAAAACATTATGTAAACAAACAGCTTGGGCCTTGGTTGGTTAAGTTATGTTATGATAAAAACGTCTTAGCTTTAAAGGGGAATTGCACTTTTATTTTTATTTATTTTTTGCCGTTCACAATCCTTATGAGAGACAAGAAGACAAAAATGTGTTTGCCAATAGGATCAATCCATTCTGCCTATAAATCACTTTAAAAATGCATCCAAAAACCGCCAACAATATGAAAAAAACATTGCAAAAAAAGGCACAATATTAGGATGAAAAAAATACATTAAAATATGTGTAAAATTACCATAAATGTAGTCAATGTAAAGACAGCAAAGTACTTGTTACAAAAGAAAGTAAAAAGAAGAAAAAAGTCATAGTAAGGTGTGGCTAAATAACACAAAAAGTAGTCAATCTACAATTAAAAAAAGTCTTAATGTTTAAGAAATGTATATTTTTTACTTAGACTCAAAGACACTGAGTTTCTTTCCTATTGCTACCTTTACTTATACCCTTATTGACTATTGTTTGCAAAGATGAATTGTTTCCAGTTGTCTGACAGACTTGTTTGACCACGTAAGCACTAGTGATGTTTGATTCAATTTCACCTATCGAACAGCCTGATAGTCACCAACATTAGCCTTGTTCTAATGTTATACGTGGTTGTTAAATGTGCATATTGTGGTACGGTACAAGTGGCGATGTCTCTTTGTCACTAAATACAGTTGTAGTGCAAGTACCAATAAAAAATAGCTACGAAGCATTGATGGGCAAGCTACTTGAAAAATGTAGTAAGCTATTAATTGTAGCTAAGCTTCAGGGGAAGCTATCTCCGGAGAATTGTAGATGTGTATTCCCGGTCTTGTCATCCTCGTCCGGACAGAAGAATAACACGGCAGTGCGGCTGGATCAAAAGGGATGTCAGAGACGCTTTACTGAACCAAAAGTTGCTTTATTACAAGCGAGTGTCATTATACAGGACTGCAGTTCCTGGAAGAGGTCAAGTCAAAAATGAGGCACTCCTAACTTGGAGAAGCCAAACCATCATTTTCATATTCCTCCTTCCTGTCTCTGGGTGTGTGCTAAGTCAGGACAGTACACCCTGACCATAAGTGGAGATGTTCGTGTGTAAGTGTCTGGAAAGACAACAGATGCAGGTCGTATCTTAAATGGTGGCATTAAGCTAAACATTGGAGCAAGAGCTCCACAATTTGGCGCCCAATGTGGTTTTCTTGCTCTTCCGGGTTCTCTGGACCACCAATGACGGACATGACAGCCGTGTTCATCTTTGTGAACAATGATTTATTTTTCAATAAGTTGTCCTTCTTTTGCTTTTCAGCCATGTTAAAGTCTCTCTCGCTCTCGCTCCGTTCTCCACCATTAACCACCTCCTCTCCTTCCCGACTGCTGCCTTTAACAGCGCGACAGGTGATCAGACAAACACTCGCAGCTGCGTCATCTCCGCACCTGTCACTAATCTCGAAGCCGATCCTGACACACCCCGCTTCTCTGCAGGTCCGCAATTCAAGTACGTTTTAAAGCAGCGTCAATTTGCAATGCCATAAAAAAAGGCACTTTAACAATTTAATATATCTTCGCTTGAATTAAATACTAACATTGGACTAAATTGTGAATTAATTTTAACTTATCTAGAGTACTACTTTTTTCCAGAGAACAGCAATACAGACATTGGCACACAATTAGACCATTTTTTACTGCAAGCCATTTATATTCCATAATTTAATAATATGCTTTGAGGCTTTAATAAGCCCAGCCAATATTGATCTGGGACTACAAAAAAAGTAGTTTTCCTTTAAGAGTCGTTGAAAAGTTTAACATCTTCAATGAAAGAGTTTCAACGGGATACACTACCGTTCAAAAGTTTGGGGTCACATTGAAATGTCCTTATTTTTTAAGGAAAAGCACTGTACTTTTCAATGAAGATAACTTTAAACTAGTCTTAACTTTAAAGAAATACACTCTATACATTGCTAATGTGGTAAATGACTATTCTAGCTGCAAATGTCTGGTTTTTGGTGCAATATCTACATAGGTGTATAGAGGCTCATTTCCAGCAACTATGACTCCAGTGTTCTAATGGTAAAATGTGTTTTCTCATTGGCTCAGAAGGCTAATTGATGATTAGAAAACCCTTGTGCAATCATGTTCACACATCTGAAAACAGTTTAGCTCGTTACAGAAGCTACAAAACTGACCTTCCTTTGAGAAAAATTGAGTTTCTGGAGCATCACATTTGTGGGGTCAATTAAACGCTCAAAATGGCCAGAAAAATAGAACTTTCATCTGAAACACGACAGTCTATTCTTGTTCTTAGAAATGAAGGCTATTCCACAAAATTGTTTGGGTGACCCCAAACTTTTGAACGGTAGTGTATTTTTTTTTTTTTTACTTGGTATTACCCTCGGGCCGGATTTTGGATGCTGGCGTGCCTTATCTGCCTAGGAGACCCAGTAACAAGCGGTAGAGAATGTATTGTAGGATGGGTGAAAAAGGACAGATTAAAAAAAATTATAATCAAAAAATAAATAAATACAATTTTTATTTACTTTTTAGCCAGGACTACTCGCGGGCCGGATTTTGGACGCTGGCGTGCCGTATCTGCCTAGGAGACTCAGTAATAAGCGGTGGAAAATGGATCGATGGATGGGTGAAAAGGAACAGATTAAAAAAATAATAATTTAAAAAAAAATATATATATATATATTTTTTTTTTTTTTTACTTGATACTACCCGCGGCCCGGATTTTGGACGCTGGCGGGCCGTATTTGGGACCCCTGCTCTACACTCTACCTTCCAATTTGTCACGTTTCATGTGTCAGGTGAACTACGACGAATGGGGCCATATGAATCCCCTTTCTTACGTGCAATAGTCATGTCTGGTTTATGCTATGGGCAATGTAGGCGACCGCCCAGGTCACAATCTATCAGAGACTGCAGGAATGGTTTGCCAAGGGCGTAAATCTAGCCAGGACCGCCTCTGCTGGAATATACCGTAAAGCATGATTCAATAATATACCAAAATTATCAATTTTTTAGCATTTCAATTCTACTACCTGTTTGCAAGCTGAATTCAAATTTTTAGTTGTGCCAGAACCAATTGGAATTGATCTCTGCCATGACGACTGCATGCCCACTGAGACACAAATATCACCGGGTTGTCAATCAACAGATTCTCAGAGGAGTAAACGACACGCTAGATCTTATTGAAGGACTTTAATTCTCACCATGTGAGACTGACAGGACGTCGCAATGTGGGCCTTGCCGTCACGCCGCATGTTATATAACGCGCACACATCCATCATTGTCACCATCATAAGCTTTAGTGAGGGAAAACCTAGCACCTGTTATATTAATGACAGTACAAACACGACAGAATATCACCACAAAAAAAAAAAAAGAACAATAGATTAAAAGTAAATCAATATGGGACTAGGAGTCTGCACATTGATCAAATTGACAGATGCTACAGGTGGTGTGAGGCAGAAAACACTGTGTCGCTGTCATGCTCACATACGGCCTGTAGGACTGTGGGGTGTCAGCTTTTTTTAATTGATATTTACGACGGAACCGAGCACAGTTTTGTTTGTCAACAGGGTAAACTCATTTGGACGGACCCTGAAGGCATCATTATGAACTCCAGTAAGGTATGAATGTGTGTGTGCGTGTGTGTGTAATGTGTCTTTATTCATTAGTTGCAGTCTCACTACTGCTCTCCAGTGGACTGCATGGTTGGCTTTTGATGGAGATCAATAACCAAGCAGTCCTGCAGGATCTTTGTGTGTGTGTGTGTGTGTGTGTACTTGTATTTCTACCCTTCTTGAGACATCAACAAGGACAAGTACCTTCCATATGAGGACCGGTGAACAAGTTAGGACATAAATCATGGTCCCAATACGGAAAACCATTGCATCTAATAGAGAATGTCTCATTTGCACCCCTGGTGGTGAAATCTATGAAAAGTATGGAGGTCCCAAAAAGGAGGGATTTTTTTCAAATTGACTGTTTTAAAAGTTATCCCCCTGTAGTCAACATATGAAATAACAAGTGTGTGTAAAAATTTGAAGTGCTCCACCTCTGGCCAACATATGTATTAACAAGTGTGTGTATGAAATTGAAATGCGCCCCCTTTGGCCAAAATGTATTTAAAAAATAAAGTAAAGACCGTATTTTTCGGAGTATAAGTCGCACCTGCCAAAAAGGCATAATAAAGAAGGAAAAAAACATATATAAGTTGCACTGGAGCCCGGCCAAACTATGAAAAAAACTGCGACTGAAAAATGCGACCGAAAAATGCGATATGTATAAAGAGACATACTGTAATAACTTGAAGTAAATAATGAAGATGAAAATTACAAAAAATATATATATAAAAAAATTATCTAAAAGCCGTCTTTTTCTCACAATGTGTCGACTTCTTTCTTATAAAATTGGGAACAATTTCTCATATTCTTCCTGTTTCTGTAATATTGCAATATTTTCCCGTAAAATTATTACTTTTGTAAGTAAAATTATTATTTTTTAATGCAAAATGGTGACATTTGTCATATAAAATTCTGACTTTTATCACAATATTGCCAAATTTGTTGTTGTTCTTGTAAAAAAAAGAGTAAAATTATGACTATTGTCATAATTTTGCCAAGTGAAATTCCAATTATTATTAATATATTGCCAACATTTTTAAGTTTTCTTGTAAAATTGTGACTCCTTTCATAAAATTGCCAAAATGTTAAGCTTTCCTTGTAAAACTGACTGTTATTGAGTGAAATTCCAACTTTTCTCGTAAAATTGCACAAGTGTTCAGTTTTACTTGTAAAATTTTGACTTGCGTCGAGTACGACTTTTCTTATATTATGTTTTTTTTGTGAAATTGTGACCTTTTTCTTTTCACAACAAGCTTTTTTTATATTTGCATAGTATGTATATATTATTAATGTTGTAAATACAAATCATTATATACCTAGAAAGGTAGGCATTTTTCGGAGGCCTCAAGAAGGTATAAATACAAGAAGGTGTGTGTGTGTGTGTGTGTGTGTGTGTGTGTGTGTGTGTGTGTGTGTGTGTGTGTGTGTGTGTGTGTGTGTGTGTGTGTCTGTCTGTTCTTGTACTTCTACCCTTCTTGAGACATCAACAAGGAAAAGTACCTTCCATATGAGGACCGGTGAACAAGTTAGGACATAAATCATGGTCCCAATAAGGAAAACCATTGCATCTAATAGAGAATGTCTCATTTGCACCCCTGGTGGTGAAACCTATCAAAGTTAGGGTGGTCCAAAAAAGGAGGGATTTTTCCAAATTGACTGTGTATCGGTTTTAAAAGTGCTCCCCCTCTGGTTAACATATGAAATAACAAGTGTGTGTAAAACATTTTAAGTGCTCCCCCTCTGGCCAATATATGCAATAACAAGTGTGTGTAAGAAATTGAAATACGCCCCCTTTGGCCAAAATGTATTTTAAAAAATACAATACATATGTACAGTATATAGAGGCATACTGTAATTATTTGAAGAAAATAATAAAGATTAAAAACCAATTACAAACAAAAAATAAATAACAAAATTAATGGACTAAAGCAGTCTTTTTCTCACAATGTGTCGACTTCTTTCTTATAAAATTGGGAACAATTTCTCCTATTCTTCCTGTTTCTGTAATATTGCAATATTTTCCTCGTAAAATGATTACTTTTTTATGTAAAACTATTACTTTTTAATGCAAAATGGTGACATTTGTCATATAAAATTCAGACTTTTATCACAATATTGCCACATTTTTTGTTCTTGTAAAAAAAGAGTAAAATTATAATTATATATATGTCATAATTTTGCCAAGTAAAATTCCAATTATTATGAACATATTGCCAA